>NW_018164730.1:421454-445312 GCF_001263595.1 Phalaenopsis equestris | reverse complement strand
AGGATGAAGCCTCTGGCTCTGGTGTAAAGCCTAAGTATGAATTCGAGCACAGCCCATTTCAGGTGTTGGTTGAGGGCTATGGTAGAGGCTCTGTGGAAAGGTAATTTGATTGGGCTTTAGCTTCTTTCACTCTTGTGAAGGTGTAGAGCCAATCAATTTAGGATTTGGGGCTGTGTAGGTGGAGATTGGATTTTGTCCTGGTTTCGGGTAAGAGTTTGAGCTCAAAATTGGCTCTCTGTGGTGGAATTGCGAGGGGAAAATGGATTGAGATGTGCTAAGGGTCCCTCAGGGAAGCTCTAAGGGGAGTTTGGAAGGCCTCAGTAAGAAAATTTTTACCACCCCCTCCATGGCCGTGAGGGGTGGATTTTATAGAAAATGGCCAAAGGGGAGCTTAGCTGGCCATTTGAGAGCTTAACCCCACTGCTTAGGTGTCAAGGGATGGCATTTAAACCTACAAATTTTAAACCTACAAAGCCTAAATATTTAAAAACCTGGGTCTTTGACATTTGAAACCCCTAAAAGTCTAAATTTTAAAAGCTCGAGTCCAAATCATTTTAAATTTTGAAATAAGTTGAATTTTAAGCTATTTTATAAGCTCAAACATCTTAAAATTTTAAACTAATAACAAGCCCAATTCACCCAAATTTTTAGCAGCCTCCGGGATTCAACCCCCGTTTAGATGCATGATAGAATGCCCACCTTCCCAGCTGGTCTTCGGTGTCATAAGACACTGTTGTCTGGAGGAAATGAGCAAAAATAATATTTAAGTCATGATGTTATGAGACAAACTAGACAGGTAAGAGCGCTCGGGTTGGGCAACAATAATTAGGCTAGGCTGATATAATGATCGAGCTTGAATAAGGTGAACTCTCGGTTAGAGCTGTCAAAACGGCTCGTTGTACGTGAACAGCTTGTGTTCGGTCGTTAAGAAGCTCATGTTCGGCTCGGTTAAAGAGTCGAATAAGAACAACACGAATAAATATTTGTTTGTCCATGTTCAACTTGTTTTGACTCGAAATACTACTAATCAATTATATATATATATATATATATGATGAATAGTATTTTTAAAAAAATTAATTGACTACAAGGCTACAAAGATTTATAATCAATTAAAAGTATTAACGAAGAAAATAAAATAAAAATTATTAAATTAGATTCAAATGTTGTTTTAAATCTTGCCTCAATTCTTAACATTTTATGACAGTGTGATTAGAGTTATCAAAATGACTCTTTATTCGTGAACGACTTGTATTCTAGGCGCTAAGCAAACAAACACTAACGCACTTTTTGAGATATAAACGATCGTTTACACCCCTACTCTCGGTTTAATATAGGAGAATCGCACAAGAGCAAAGGTAGAATCAGGCTAGGCCAGATAAATGTTCGACGCAGATAGGAGGAGAAGGAAGGCTGGGTCGCAACTGGGAAGAAGACGTCCCGTGCGCTGGGAGTTCGACGTTGGAAATCGATCGCAGTAGAGGTGAATCGGGTTGTGCTGCTTGGCTTCGATGCGAGACAGGGAAGATCACAGTTTAGGCTACAAACGGGCGGTGCGGCAGGGAGAAGGCTTCGCGTACGCAATGGGCTAGAGAAGAGCGGGCTCGACAGTAAGGATCGCGACACAGGGAGGATCTAAGGCCTCTATATGTCACGAATTTGTGCATAGAAGGTACGGATCAGGGGGAAGCAGGTTAAGGAGGCGACAGAGGATTTCGATTCTTGAATCGAGCGATACGTTTGCTGTGAGGGGAAGGAATGGAGCAACATGTTTTCAACATTAAGGAACGACAATGTGCGAAGAATTGTTTGTGTGAACAGGGGAAAACCAACTTAAACAGAGGGAGGATTCGGCAATTACACGAGACGACAGGGAGGGAGATCGACTTTGACAGTGCAGTCTCGAAAAGGGAGAAGAGGGTGTACAGGACTTTACGGCGCACGGAGGGAAATTTTGGCGCAAGTCAGGGATTCTTGCATGAATAAACAAAAGAGAAACAGTAGAAACATGCGGGACTTAAGACAGAAGAAAACGAAGACAATCGCACAGGGCTCCGATTGTAGCTTAGAACAAGAAAGAGACGGACAAGGGATCGCAAGAGAGGAGATGAACTAAGTTAGAGATACTAGGAAGATAAATTATTGTGCTAATGGTTGCATGCTATAATGCAAGACAGATGCAGCGGTAACAAAATGCAGATTTTGATGTGTTGAAAGATTCAAGCCAAGGAGACGAAGAGGTAAAAATAAATAAATTTTTTTTTTTTACAAGTGTCACTACTTTTGTTGTTTTGATTTTGCATCATCCTTTTAATTTTGCTGCATACATTATGCCTCTCATACTTCCTTTTGTTGTTATTGCTACTTTAACTAATCACTTTTTTCATGTTATAGAGGACATCAGGTGTTACTTGAGGCCAGCAGCCTCAAAGGCCTCTTCCTCAAGAAAAAATTTTGCTTGTGCATGTGATTGATAGAAAAAAAAAATCCATGATTATTACTTCTTGACCGTTGTCCGGACGCTGCTGCTTCCAGATGTCTGGACAACGTACTCAAAATTTTCACCTTTCTCAGGCCACCATAAGTAGTACTCACAGATGGCTGAAGTAGCTTTGAACTTTGAAGGGATTTGTGTTGAACACACACAATCTCTCTCTGATCTTTAACTGTAAAATTGTAATATATTTTCTTAATGAACCTAAATTAAAATAAAATTCTAAGTTATTTATTTGAAGCTCCATAATAATTTCAATACAGCTCTTACTTTTTGATATTTGCTGGGATCAACGTTTTTGCGAATAAAAATAAAAATAAAACTGTGACAATGTATAAATACTTTTTTTTCTTCAGATTTCTTCTTCGCATTTGTTCCACTGACTATATATTAATGTGAAAGTATGTCTGATATGCATGGAAATGCCCCTTAAAAAGTTATTCTAGCAAATATTCAAACTAAATTATTTATGCCCGTCAAATCAACGAATTAATACACAACCAAATCACTCCCAACTTGTCATGCTACTTATCGCATCCCCTCCGCTGCCCACCACCACAGATTCTTCATAGCAAAGCCGCCTACTTGCGTCTTCTTTGACCACCCTCTTCTTCTCTTCCTCTCTTCCACCATCTTCCCTCCTGCTTCTACCTCGATCGGTGCCATGGCAGACTGGATTGTTGGCCCAGTCATGGACAAGATCATCAACGCTTGCTTTGATTACCTGCAAGATCAATATAGATGGCAGATGGGCGTGAAGGAAGAGCTCGAAAGGCTGCGAGAGAACCACCCCAAAGTCCAAGCTGTCGTCTCTGCTTCCACCCAAGCACAGATCAGAGATCGAAACCCATCTCTCAACAGCTGGATATGGCAACTACGAGATGCCATCGATGAAGCAGCTGATGTTCTTGACGAGTTTGAGTACATGAAGCATAAAGAACAGCTTACCAGAAACAAGAAGCAGCAGAAGGTGCGTTCCACCATGAGTTCCTTAAAGAAAATTGGCAAACGTGCTCTCAAGTTGGATCCCAGTTTGAAGAGACTGGAGAAGGTTGTGAAGAAACTTGATAAAGTTTCAGCTGAGGTCAGTACTTTCCTTCATCTCTTAGTAAACGCAAAGCAGGAGCAGCAGGAACAGGAGCTTCAGTTGTGCAAAGCTCGTGAAACAGGATCCTTGCCTAAAACTAATCTCATCGGTCGAGGCAAGGATAAGGATTTTGTTATGCAGTGGTTGAGGAAGCCAACAAATGAAGATCCAACTCATATTACTAGCTCTACTTTGTACAAAAACATTTCTTTTCTATCTATAGTGGGTCATGGTGGCATGGGCAAGACAACTCTCTTGCAACACATCTTTGAAGATGTGAAAGAAGAATTTGACCTGAATATGTGGGTTTGTGTTTCCAACGACTTTGATGCGAAGAAGGTCATTGTCGATATGTTGGAATGTCTTAAAAAAGAGAGGCCTCGTTTGGAGTCACTTGCTGCTGTTCAAGAGAGTCTTGAAACTGCCGTGCGATCCAAGAGATTCTTGCTTGTTCTGGATGACATTTGGGAGGAAGATATGAGTAAATGGGAGAATGTGCTCTCCACTCTGACTAATGGAAGTTCTGGAAGTAAGATTGTGATAACTACTCGAATGGATTCAGTTGCATCGATGATTGCAAAGGTTACTGAAAAGAAGAAGGAAACATTGAGAATAAAGGGTTTGGAGGAAGATGTGTGTTTGAAGCTACTTAACACCCATGCGTTTGCTGGTGTAGAGAATCATGGTGCTTGTAAAAAATTAACATACATTGCTAGTTTGATAGTTAAAAAGCTTTCAGGATCTCCATTGGCAACGAAGATCATCGGTGGTGTTCTGAATTCTAACTTGAATGAGAGCTATTGGATGAGCATTTTAAATAGTGATATTGGAAGCACTGAATCGGAACTAGGGCAAAATAACATCCTGTCCATCTTAAGATTGAGTTATACAGTCCTCCCAAAGCCTCTTCAAAATTGTTTCGCATTTTGTAGTATATTCCCAAATGATCATAAGTTTGATAAAGATGATTTAGTTCGAATGTGGATTGCATTGGGTTTCATTCAAGCTCCTCCCATTGCAGGAGAGACTATGGAAGATATTGGAGGAAGGTATTTTAATAATTTGGTCAAAAAGTCTTTATTTGATGAGTTCCAAACTAAATATGAAACATACTATAAGATGCATGATTTACTACATGAATTAGTTCAGTCTGTTTCTGCAGAGGAATGTTCTAGATTCATGGAGAATAAAGAGTTACCTTATAGAATTCCCAAAACTATTCGACACTTATTTATTTCAACTAAAAATTTAGAAATGTTGAAAATGATCAAAGAATTTAAATATTTGCATTCGCTTTTTTTGATCTATCATGGATGTTATCAAGATATTACTGATGCACTTCCTGAAGTATTTAAAGCAACGAAAGGGATTCGTTTGTTGTTCATAAGTTCTCCATTTGTGCAAACAATACCTGAGGCTATTGAAAATTTGATACATCTACGATACTTGAATTTTGATAAAACTATGATCACTCGGATGCCTAGATCTCTAAGCAAACTTTATCACTTGCAGTTCATAATTTACAAAAGAGATTGGGAATCTTTTGATGATTTCTTACCATTTAACATGAGCAACCTTTCTAACTTGCGTTACCTACAATTGCCCCAAAATGTCTTTTCTAAGATCTCTGGAATTGGAAAGTTAAGATCTCTTCAAGAACTTGGTGGGTTTACTGTTAAGAATGAGAATGGTTATAAAATTGGGGAGCTGGAACATATGAGCGAGTTGCGCCGATTAAGAATACAATTTCTTGGAAATGTTAAGGATGCCGAAGAGGCTTGCACTGGAAAATTATGTGAGAAGAGAAAACTTACGGATTTATCCTTAGATTGGGGTAGTGATAATGATTATGAATTAAATTTGGGAAGTGGAAGTTTGCGGAACATTATCGATCCTGACTTAGATGTGAATGTGCTTGAAAATCTTCAACCATACCAAAATCTAAAGAGATTGTCCATACGTGCATACATGGGTGTAAGGTCTGCATTGTGGATGTATGATACCAATTTAACCTTCAATCTAGAGTACATCCAACTGGAAGAGTGTTTGGAGTGGGAAACTCTTCCCCCTTTTGGGCAGCTTCCCTACCTCAAGTCTCTGTGCCTTCATAACATGCCAAAAGCAAAGCGGCTTGATAATAAATTCTGTGGGAATGGTAAAGTCTGTGTGTTTCCATCACTGCAGTTGCTACATATTTCAAAATTAGAAGTACTGGAGGAATGGTTTGATGCAGCAGGGACAGAAGAAGATGACTGGTTTTTTCCTTGTTTAACAGAACTGTGGCTAGAAGACTGCCCAAATTTGCTGGAGTTGCCCTATTTGCCCCCTAAGCTGAATCAATTAAAGGTACGGAACATTGGGTGGAAAGATTTTAACTGGCTACAAGATACTGGCTACTGTCGCAGCATTTTAATTCAAAGTTGTGGAAATTTCAACTATCTGAGAGGAGATACCACTGAGAATTTCAAGCTCATACTCAATGAACTCACCATAAGTGATCCATCCGTGTTGCTAATGGCGCCATTGAGAAGTATCACTTCCTTGGAAAAGCTGACAATTGAGGATAATGATATGTTGGTTTCTTTTACAAATGAGGTAGAGCAGTGGTTTTTGCAAGTTAGCGCATCCCTTTGTGTGCTGAACTTTAGAAGGTTAAAATCCCTGCAATCTCTCCCTTCTTCCTTGGAAAGCCTCTCTTCACTTAAAGTCCTAAGGGTGGAAAAGGTTCCTCAGCTTCAGCTTCTGTCGAACATCCCCCCCTCGATGGAGCAGTTATATCTTAAAAAGCTCGAATCATTGCAGTGTCTGCCATCTTCTCTGTCAGCCATCTCATTCTTAAAGCATCTATCCTTGAGAAGCATTGTGCTCCTCAAATCATTGCCAGTCCTTCCTCCCTCTTTGCGTTCACTATGGCTAGAAGATCTTGATGAATTAAATTGCCTGCCTTCTTGCCTTCCGAGCCTTTCTTCTCTTCATTTACTTAGCATTAAGAAAGTCCTTCAGCTCCGAGAATTACCAGAACTTCCTCCTTCCTTGCGAATTTTGGAAATAAAAAATTGTCATCAAGAGTTGATGCAGCGCTATAACCGTGAACATCAAGTCCCAACAATGGCGATACCCCGATCACGTCACCATGCATTTCATGAGGCCGAATCATCGTCGGAGTCCAAACGTGCGAACCTTGAGCGTAGTAGTAAGCAGAGCAGTAGTTGGCAAACTAAGCATCAATGTTTTGCTCGCCGGTAATCGAAACTCAGGCAGCAAAGAGAGGTGAGGTAACAAATTTTCATGTACATACATATATGTATATATATATATATACATATATGTATGTACATGAAAATTATATATATATATATTGCCTTGCTTAATTATGAGTTGTCGTGTTATTCATGTTGTTACCATCAGTAAGCAAGTACTTGTTATTTAGTTATGCCATGTTATGTTATGCGTGTGCTTATTGTAATAACGAATAACTGTATCACTGATGATGAACTATTTCTATCTACTTATCTAATTTTTTTTTCTCTTTTTTTTCTTCGTATTTATTTAAGGATCTTTCTTATAAATGAAATGTCATCGCCTAGTTTTATTACCTGTAAAGCTCCTAATCTCAAGAACTTGGCTATAAATAACACTGGGGGGAGAGCTTTTAACTGGCAACAAAATACAAGCAAATGTCGCAGCATTTTTTCTTACAGCAATGATGTGCTGCTCATAATCCATCACATACATCGTTATAAATGACCCATCACTGTTGCTAATGGAGCCATTGAGAAGTATCACCTCGTTTACATTGTCATATTTGAGTAATTTATTCTCATCTCATTCAAGCAAAAACTATTCTTTTCCATCATCATTAACTTACAGTCATTCAGTTATCTCTTTTTTCAAAACTTTGGTTGTCCCGATTATCTTTGAGTACCCTTGGCTTCATGTCTCCCATAAAAAGAGGAGATATTCCGATTATTCCAAGTCATCAGTCGACTTCGATTCATTCAGGACTCAAAGGCCTGGTTTGAGGTTTCGGCAGGGCTTCATTGCAGTGTAAAGAGAGCGGAGAAACCGGCTGTTTATAGGGAAAAGAAGATTCATTGAAAGTAATATGCCTTGCCATAATAAGCTTTCGTGTCTGAATATCAAAAGACCTATAGTCTTTGTGTTGTGACTTATATCCTAAAAAGATGAATTATGGGGCCTTTGTGGAAAACTTATGTGTGGTGGAATGTTATGTCTAGGAAAGCATAAACAACCAAAGGTCTTGGGATTTTGATATTCAGGCGGTGTGTTATAAAGTAATTGAAAATGTGATACTTTCTGAGTGTTAGTGGAGAATGCGGTTTAGGAGGTAGGTTGTTGTTTACAATGCATCCATCCAGAATTTAATAAGAAGGTGCGCAGTATTTAACATTGTTCTTGCTATCTCAACTAAGTGTCGATGTTTTCGCTCCGCAATACCATTTTGTTTGTGTGTAGAGACAGCTGCACTGATATATAACTCCATTATTTTGTAAATGTATTTTGAGTTCATTTGACATTTATTCATCTCCACAGTCAGTTCTAATATATTTTATATTAGTATTAAAGTGAGTTTTTATCTTGTTATGTAAAGAAATGAAAGACGAGGCAGTTTCAGATTTATATTTCAGCGGAATACACCAACAAAAAAAAGAGTAAGAATCGATAAAAGTAACATAATATGGATATCCTTCAAGTGAAGGATGAGGAAAATGCCCCCAAATGTCAGAATGTATCATTTCTAAAAGTTTATAAGTAGTTGTACTACATGAGAAGGTAGCTTATGACTTTTGTTCTGAAAATATTCATGGCAAATATATTTGAATAATGGAATGCTCAAGTGAGGTTGAGAGTGAACAATCATTGAAAGAACATCATGGTGCGGATGTCCGAATTGGTGGTGTCATATGTTTGACCCTTTGGTGGTAGTAAGAGCAGTGATAGGGTATAAACCTTGATCAATTGCTCCAGTTAGACGTACTTTCTTGGTTTTCATATCCTGAATTTGAAATTGATTAGCATTGAAAATGATTTGACAGTTGTTGTCTTTAGTGAGTTTCTGTACAGTTATGAGATTATGACATAATTTGGGAGCACATAGGCGGGGGGAGAGAGTTAACTTAACTGTCACGGTAGGAAATATTCTCTTACCAACACGTGTGATGCTTGTTTGCTGGCCGTTTTTGACAAGAACTTGATCAGAACCTCGGTAAGTTGTTGTTTTTGGTGGTGGTGAGATGAAGGATATAAGGGAGTGGAGGGGGAAGTGGTGGAAAAGATTGCAGTGGCTAGGTTTTTGTCAATCAGTTGCCATAGAAGTTAGTCTTTATTTTCAATTTGAGCACCAGTCTTACCGGATATAAATCTTGGTGGATGAGAGGTGCTGCAATCAAGAAAAGAATCAAATTCGCTTACTGTAAGTAGTTTTGATACCTGTATTTTCCAAACTAGATAATTTTCCTGTGTAGGAGGCATTGTGGCAACGTTTTGATGGATGTTGGAGTGCAGATTTTCTTGATCTTGTTGAATTGTGCCGCATTTTGCCTATGTTTTTGTGTAGATGGAAAAATGTTGAGTCCATCCTTGCAAGAGGTGTTACGGCTCTGATATCAAGTGAAGATAACAGAAGAGAAGAGAAGAAGAAGAAGGAGAGGAAAAAGGGAAAAGAGAGGAAAAAGGGAAAAGATAGACCAGATAACAAGCCTGAAGAAAGATAAGTTGAGATATATTTATTTTTTTACATTATTACAGCTTAATAAGCCATCGTATTTATAATCAAGAGGCATGACAAAATTGTAAACACAACAAAGGTTAAATGAGACATTTTACATATAACAATAGATAATATAAATGTCATTTAACAGAGAAATTCCTGAAACACAAAAAGCATGCGATGGAGCAGTGTCTGTGACGAACATAGGAAAGGGAAGATATGTCCTTTTAGGAAAGGTATGATGCCGGGATCAAGAGATCAAGAGGTATATCTCCTTTTAAAACTCATATTCCTTGTTTACTTGGTTCATTTTCAGTTGTGTTAAATTAAGACTTTGCAAACCTCTCGAGTCACTAGTTTGTTGACTTGAGGATTTGATCAAATCTGAAATTGTTCATTTCAGCCATTGATAATTATACTCTTGCACTTCTTTAGATAAAATGTCAGTCAATTTTTCAGCAACAGGATGGGACAAAATTAAGAACATACAATTTATGGGATTGCTATATCTACCTCCAAAGTCCAAGGATACAATCATCGAAAATTTGTATTAATTTTAGTTTGAAAAAAAAAATGATATGAGATCAACAAATATGACACAAGTTCATCAGTAACAAGGTAAAAGAGAGGATTGGATAAAGAAAAGCACAAGTGTATCTTGAAGCTCTATTAACAAAAATATAGTTGGCCATGAAAATTTATGTATTCAAGCATAATATAAACTGTACAGGTCAATATAACAAAAACACACATTTTGTAAGATTTGCACACATCTCCTAGACTAGATAAATAGTTTTTTAAGAAAAACAAAGAACATAATTGGAATAAAGAAAATTGCTGCTTGCAGAACTCCCACAGCAACGTTTATCAGGAGGTTGATGCTTCCGGCTTTCAATATCTATTACATTTCCTGCTTTATGTGCGGCCATTATACTGCTCTGTTAAAGAATGAACTGAATAAAAAAAATCGAATTTTGCAGTTAACTGAGTTTTATTGTGATTCCTAGGCTCAATTGGTATGATTCCTGACCGTAACTTTGTAGACCACTTCTATGCTTATGTCTCCTGCCTTTCTATGTTAACCGAGTTTTATTATGAAAATGGATTTCATTGATGACATGAATATTAAATACAGTAAATCCCATCCATTTTCTTCACAAATTGACCCAAATTAGATTAAAGGTGTAGTTCGTGGTCTCTCTTAGAAGAAATTTGTATAAACATCACTTCTATCATCAAGTTTTGCATTATAGAATTATTCACTCCTCTTTTCTTTGTTATCTGATGCATTTTGGAATTTCATTGCTCTGAAATAAATTTTGGCTGCTTTTGAAGTACACATACCATAATAAACATATAGTAGTTCATTGTTACAATATCCATGCGTGGGAGTTCTTCCATCGCTAAACTGTGCAGACTTAGCTTGTGTACAACAACAAAAACAACAAGTTTTTATCCCGCTAAGTGGGGACAAATTAGCTTGTTTATTCTTGGTAAAATTCTAGTTAATAATTTCATTGTATCACCATGGAGTCCATAACAATCTATATATATATATATTATATATAGTGCAAAATTTGAGAAAGATGAATATTAAACTAAGGGCTTTACAAGTATTGTCCGAGCAACGGATTGATCTACAAGTTCCAGCCTCGGAAGCGAGTATTCCTACCAGTTTAGAAATCTAAAATGGGCAAAAAGGAATAGCTCTATTGGTGAAGTTGGATAAGTATTAAGCTCTTGCTACTTAAACAAAAAAAAAAAAAAAAAAAGGCTTTGTTTGATAGAGTGCACACGAGTTTTTGAAAAGTATCAAAGAAAAGAGCTTAATAAGAGAATATATGAAAGGACTATATGACAAGCTTATGGTAAATGAGGCCAACAGAGCTCCAACCAAGAAGTTGTGATCTTCCATCTAGCTCAAATCCAACTCAAGCAAGTTCTGCATGATGAATATCATGTCATGGTACTTAGATCACATGTTTAAGAACTTGCTCAAATTGATTTGGGGATATTTTAGAAAGTGCCCAGAGATCCAGACGCTGCGGCACCGTAAATGCTGGCGGTTGGTTTCCAATACAAGTCTTATCTTGTGTGGGGCTGCCATGCCGGTCGAGAACTTATTGCATCAGGACACCTATTGTAAATCTGCATCAGATGTCCAATAACAGGGGGCCATGTCACACCCCATTATTGGACACCTGATACAATAATTTTTCCATGCGGTCATCGAGGACATGATGCCTGATTGTTTTTTTACTTTTTTTGGACTTTCGTGCTCGGACGACTGAGCTATGCCCGCGAAAGCCCAATACAATTCTGAAAATAGGGGGCAGTATCTAGAAAAGACAAAAATGAATCCAATAGATGCATTTATTGCTTATTTTTTCTATATCATAAACTTAAAATTATTTTTTAATCTCTATAATTTTTGAAAGTTGATGTTATTAAATTTATTGTCATTGATACTTTTTTTTTATTTTAAGTCATATTTATTTAAAATTTATTTATTTATTAATAATATATTTTTAGAATGTACCAAATATATATAATGAAAGATTTACATAAATACCACTTAGTTCTCGTGTATTTACATATCTAACACTTCAATTATTACATACATGCCACTTGACTTATTGATGAAAATGTGTATTTCAATCAACTTGACCATTTCCTGCTCTTTACATGATACACATTAATGGATTTTATATTTTAACTAAACTAGTTGTTTGGACGACTACACAATTGTTTTTGGGCGGCCCTTGTATTTGGGCTTTGGGAGCCCACCTTGTTTTTCTCTTGGACTCTTCATTCTCTTACAGCTCTTTATTTAGATTACACATGCACCTCTTTCTTTGGAAAAACATTTGCATACGTTGTCCTGTTGCAGAGCTATGTCCGGACAACGGCGGTAATTTTTCGATCGCGATAGAGAGAAAAAAAACACCACGATCGAGTATATTGTGGTCGTTGTCACGCAAAAAAATCGCTCCTTTCTTTGAGAGTTTTATTTTTTTTATTTTTTATTTTTGTTTACCGTTTCTTTAGGCCAGCTATAATTGTTTGAAGAAACATCTGTGAAGCAACCACAGAACAAACTATTATTCAAAAAATTGTGATGATTATTAGATTTATTTTTATTTTTGGAAGATTGGATTGCAACCTTCTGACATGTTACAAAACTCAATTTCCACCATAATTTTTTTTAAAAAAAAAAACATCAAAATATAATTTTATCAAACACCCTAAAATACGAAAAATTATTCCGTGCAGACACCGCATGCAGAGATGTATGTGGTGTCCTATCTTCACCATCGATCACCTCTTTCGGTGGGATTTTTTTTTTGTTAAAAGAAAAATTAAAAGTGAGTCCCACCGAAAGCTGTGATCAACGGTGGAGATCGTACACCGCATGCATCTCTGAATGCGGTGTTTTTACGGAATAATTTTTCCTAAAATACGGTGCATTACCCGCACCACATTGTTGCTCCAAACATACTTTTAATCTTGCTTTGATAGCATCTTTCAAATTCTATGTACTTTAATAGTAATAAAAAAATATAATTCAATGAACATGTTCATAAATTTATGATATTAGATGCTAAAAGCACAAATTGATAATTTCTTAAATATACTTTAATATCTAAATAAAATATTATTTTTAAAAAAAATTGTGTACAACCTCTTTATTTATATCTTATAGTTTTATAGTATATGCAATACACATGGAGCACAGCTTTATTCCTATTTATATTATTGCAATCAAGCAAATCTGCAGGCAGTGCTTCTTCTCTGCTAAACCAACGCCTAATCAACTAAAATCCCAACCCCAAAACCCTAGCCTCGCCCACCCCCATACCCGGATCCATAACCAGACCCGTAACCAGATCCTCCCCCATAACCCTCACCAGATCCTCCTCCGCCACCGCCCCCACCACCGCTGCCGCCGCCGCCGCCGCCGTCTGCCCCACCCGATCCGCTACCATATCCAGATCCATATCCGAATCCGCCACCACGACCATACCCACCACCTCCTCCTTCACCACCACCACCACCACCTCCACCACCGCCACCGCCACCGCCGCCGCCCCCACTTCCGGATCCATATCCAGATCCAAATCCGGATCCATGCCCGTATCCATTACCAACACCGGATCCAAATCCCGACCCGCCACCTTCTCCTCCCCCTCCCCCACCACCCCGCCCATAACCACCTCCCCCTGCGGCACCCATGATGGCAGCTCTTCCAGCGGCAATTAGCTCAATGCTGATCAGCAAAAGAAATGCAACTGCCAAAACTCTTGCGCCTGCCGCCATACTTTACTTTCATATAAGCACACAGAAGCCGTGGAGTGATTTGATGACAGAATGGGTACTCCGGAGCCATTTATAAGCTGTTCTTAGAAGCTGGAATGTTCGCTTTTAGTTAGTGCGGCCGCTACGCGTCCAGCGGAAGGGGATCGATCAGCTTCGTGGAGGTAGGTAGTAGATCCGCTCTTTTTTGTCGCTTATGTGTTTGATGATTTGCCCCAGACGATCAGTAGTGTTGTGGAATAGAAGTTGGCGCAAGCTAGCTGGCATTAACATTTTCTGATAAGGGCACTTAACTTATAAATTATCAACATAGCAGCAATTGATAGTGACGTAAAAGAGAAAAATCGTTAGTGCCCTGTTTTATTTTAAATTTTATCGGGCGTTTATATATTCATACCACATAAATTCTATGTATTTACATATCTATCACTTGAATTACTTTTTTTACATTTATATCACAATTGATGCGAGCTAGAAAATTCGAGGATTCAATACACATTAAAGTGAAAGAGAACAACTAGTAATGACACCAAAAGTTTTTACTTGGAAAATCTCAAAAAGAGAAAAAACCATGAGTCCTTACCGAGTTGTAAAAATCTACTATAGGTTGATGATTACAGAAACCCCTTGTCCCACAGATTGAAATGGGTTACCACATTGATCACATCAAACATTCACCGTATACAATAATACAAACAAGCACTTATAGCAGAAAATCAATGGTACATAAATCAAAAGCCAGGGTGAGAAAATTACAAGTGCCAATTCTACAAATTTGAATGCTGCTAAAGGGTCTCTAATTCATTAAATAAATTTAAAATCAGACTAAAACGTCAAATAAAACACCAAACTGGGTAAATTTGTAAATAAATGTTTTATTTTAAGTGAATTGAATAGCAGAATGATCAGTAAGTTCTTATGAGAGGCAAGCCGATGGCAGTAATGATAATGGTGGAAGGGAGTCCAAATTTTAAATGGCTGAGAAAGGAGAGATTATAGCCATAAAACTGAGCCCTCCGAGCCTGCTCGCAGACAATGAGATTAGCGGCGGAGCCGAGGAGGGAGAGGTTTCCGGCTACTGTGCTGACCCAGGCAAGTATGAGCCATGCACGAGCTTCTTCAGATTCGGAGATGGAAGCTGCTGATTGTGCTACCCTGCTCCCCAGTAGGAGAACTGTTGAAAAGGAAGAAGATAATGTCAGATTCGCACAGATACTACAAAACTCATAAATTACATGCATACCATTCAGTTCCTATGTATTCACATATGTAATACCTAAAGTTGGCATTTTACATTTATATTGCCCTTAATTTTCATATCACATAAAAAATTTCATGATTTTAAATTTTAAAAAAGTGAAATGCAGGTTTTCATGTGTAGATAAGTGGCATGTATGCAAAAATTGAATTTTAGATGATAGGTATGTAAATGCATAGGAATTGAATTGAGTGGAGAGCTATGAATTTAGCTTGGAGATTGTTAATCGCTTGAAAGTTGATTTGAATTTTATCTCGGATTGAGATTGTATCGAAATAAATAAGCCAAGCTATAAGCTAAAACTTTGGAACGATATTTTTTGAGTGGATTTCGAGCCATACACGAATTGGCTTGACATGGCCTACACATAAAAGCTTAAGTTAATGAGTTTAAAACAAATCTGACCACCAATGTGCCTAATGTAGTTTATAATTTAGATCGTGCACTAATGAATGCTATCAAATTCAATTGTTTGAACTAATATAGGCCGACTCATACTATAGTTAAACAATGTTTAATGGCAAGTACTGTTCCCTTGATAGATCCACATAATTGAGTTGGCTTTTGGTCCCCTCTCCTAAACAAAAATTGAATTTCCGGTTGGCCTTAAAAAAAAGAAGTATTAAAAATAAATAATGTTATTAATTAGATTTAATTAAATTTAATTAATATTAAGTTATTTGCTCACACTCTCATGCCAATTAAGTGTTCGCGCTTCTATTCCAAGTAAATGGGGCATCTCCCTTAACTTACTCAAGGGACTGTTTTCCTATCATTCCCCTCCTAATCGAAATATTAATCTCTCCACCGCTCCTTTTTTGCTCGTCTTTCTCTGCATCGCAATTTCTCATACCCAATTTTCTTGGTGGCCACATACAATTCCAAAGCCGAATGCCTTACTCCCTCCAGAAACCAGCAACGAGATCGTGGTAACAGAGACCTTTGCGGTCGCAGTATCAACTTCTCATGTTTAATTGGCCGCGACATTCAATTTGCCTAGCTGGTCCATTCTTAAGCGGGATACCTTCATACCCGAAATAAATCCCTAGTGGGGTCACCTTGTTAGGTGTGTGACAAAAGTCCCTTCTACAGGTTGGGCTGTCCCAATGTCCCTCGAACAAGGACTACCCTATTAGCCTTAGAGGAATCCCCGATGAGGGTCGCTTCGTCAAAGCTAGCAGAAGCACTTCAAAGATGAACCGGTGTGTTCATCCCACCCCCGGGTTCGATTACCTTGTGATACCAACAGGAGTTACCTTCTTGTTAAATTCCTCCATGGGACGGGCCACTCAGGCCACCCAACCCATTTCAGCGATTATGACTGACTTGGGTACTCCACTGCTTTGCCAGTAGATATGTTGTATCAATTAGAACTCTCACTCACATAACTGATCCACGCCTAATAGGGTTTTCGATACCCGATCGGATGAGAAATGTTCTACTCATTCTTGAGGAAACCTGCAGTGAGGTTGTTGCACTAAATTTTATAAAAGCACCCTGAGATTGGACCGTCTCAGACATCAAACTCTTTTAATACTTCTTCAGTATTTTGGTCGACTCCGCTAACTCTGTTCACCACGTTAAATGGTATGTCACATCAATTCAAGCCTTTTATTTGCTTAGCTAATCCATTCATACGCGGGATATCTTCATGCCCCCGAAAAATTCCCAACGGGAGTCTTCTTGTTGGTGTACAAAGAAGCACCCCTCATGTTGAGGGTTATTCGACTCTTCCCCCATTTTTTGACTTTGTTGAATCTCATCACCCTGTCCAAAAACATGCCTATTAGTTGGACCACCTTAGACATCTAACTAATTTGTGCTAGTCACAATATCTTAATATTCGACAATACTATGATGTTATGCGATAAGAATTGCCTAGCTTGTTCTTACCAATGTGTCTCAGTTTTCTATACTGCTTTGTTCATCTAGCGTTCGATGTTTCTCGAGCTTTATGGCCCTTTTGGTTGGCTCTGTCACGAGAACAACTCACCATTTGACATCTTTGGCTTTAACACCACCTATTTTGGTGCCTTCCGGACCATATGACGTTCTAGTTGGTTCATTTATGAGAGCACGATAGATGACTTGAATCATATGAGATAATTAAGCCTTCTCGATTAACTACACTATTAAAGTCCTTAGTTTCCACTTCAATCAGAACACTCTGGTCTTTCTGGCCACCTGGTTGTTGTGATGGGTACTTCACTCAATGGGAACCATAGCTCATGCTTGGTCGGTTTCTTACGAGGAGACATATCAGATGACTTGGATTATAGGAGGTAATCCAACCTTCTTATCTTTTGTACCCCTTAAGGTCAAATATATGCCTCTTTGGCATTTTGCCTTATTGTAGCAGGTATCTAAGGTTTTATGGGCCTTATACCTTGGTCGGATTTCAAGATCGGATTTAGCATTTTCCCTCCTGATACGATTACTTCCTGCAACATTCAAGTTGGATGTGAGTCCTTCAACATTCCCCCTCAACCTGTAAATAGATGACCAGAGTCACAAGAGATAACCGGTCCTTCTCTACTAGTTATATTATTTAGTCACTGGACTAGTCACGATTTTAGTCAAAATTCATCGGGCTTCTCAGCCTTCTGACTAAAATATGGGTGTTTCGCTTTGACGGGAACCACAATTGATGCTTGGTTAGTTTCTTACGATGAGACAAATCAGATGACTCAGATAATATGAGATAATCTAACCTTCCTGTCTCACGTACCCCTTAAGGCAGAATATAAGTGCCTCAACATTTCTTCTTACTGTTTCGGTTATTTGAAGCTTTTCACTTCGTCCACCCCGGGTTATGCTTATATGGCCTCTGGATCCGCTTTTTAGGTCATGCCTCTATGGTATCTGGACCTACCTTTGCGGTCATGCCTCTACGACCTATGGACCACCCTTCGGGTCATGCCACTACGACCTTGGCTCAATAAAAAATTGAGCTACTTCCAAAAAATGCACTGTCTTAATGGCACATCACACTTGTTGGGGGTCTTTTATGACATTAATTTTTGATGTCACGTGTGTAGGGTGTCCACTTGACTAGCTCGAGACGATTATCTGCTCACTTGCAATATATCGCAACTTAAGACACCCATTTGAGACATTATGGTAAGTATTCAGGGCATGAAACTAGGGACTGCGATGATTCGACCTTACCCGGAAGAATTAACGGTTGAACGAGCTTACTCAGGATATGAAACGTATTCGACATCCCTTCCGACGTTTAAAGAACATGTTATATCCATATGAAGTCTCCCGTGGTCAAAGGAACTCATCGAAGCTTCCCGTAGGCATTTTCGGGAAGATTAGAGTTTAGAACGTCGTAACTATGTTGTGGTTTGGGGCGATCGTCAGCAACGAATCTCCTTGAAAAAAGGTCAGTAAAAATTCTCATTTTTTGAGTCATGGGACCATATTTCAGTTTTATTTGGTCCCCCATGGTTTTCAAATCAAGAAAATCCTCTACTGAACGTTTTTTTTTATGAAAATGGAGTTTTCAGGGTCAAACTGGCGCCTAGGCGCCAACCCCGATGCCTAAAACAACCTCTAAGGAGCTCAAAACTCAAGATCTTAACAAGTAGGCTCCAGCCTCCTGGCGCCTAGGTGCCAGGATTGCCCTCTGAAGCCTCCAAACCGAGAGCACAATACGTAGGCGCTAGCCTACTGGGGGCCTAGACACCCAAAACCCCTTTTATGCAGCCTTTCCCAAGCCCCTGGAAAGTAGGCTCCATGCACCCAATGCCAGGTCAAATTTTTGGTCCCCTTTTCTCCTTGGCATCTCCATCAAACCTCGTCAGGAATCACCTTTCAAGCAGCTAAAGAGCATTTTTAAGGGGATACTTAGGGAATAATCGATGGGGAAAAAGTTGGAGTGGCCATGTTTCCACTTTTTGGACACTTAGGAGGCTTGGAGAAAGGGGGCTACATGCAAGCCTATGGAAGAGAGAAGGTAGCTAAGTCTTCTCCCTAATTCTCCTCCATTATGGCTATGGCTTCTCCTTGGGGAGTTCTTCTTCTCCAGGTGGTGAAAGCTATAGTGGTCCTCTTCCTTGGTGTTGAAAGGATTTCTTGTAGACTTTGGCGTGGAGAACACTAGGGAAGCCTGAGAGAAGGGGTTTGCTTCCAAGAGCCCCTACTTCTTCTTCTTCCTTTTCTTCTTCCACCAAGATTTCTTCTTCTCTTCCTCTTCCTCTTCCTCCACCACTTCATTTAAGTGTGTGAGGAGTCCTTCTTGAAGAGAAACTTGGCTACTGAAGGAGCGAGGTGTCTTCTCTCCTGCGCTAAAGGAGAGCTTCATCATAGCTCGAGGAAGTATCACCGAAGCTTTGCTAGAACTTCTTTGGAGCTCGGAACTTTGTCAGAACCTGGCATCATCATCTCTCCTACCACTACGAAAGCTTCTTTCAGAATGAAAGTTGGACTTTGATCGAACACCACGGTGGTGAGATTCCTTAAGCTTTTGATCTTCCTTTCATTAGGGCCATTAGGTCTGGATGTTAGAGAATCTAGGTTAGGATTCTTGGTATTCCTAGTGGAAACCCCCATGGCTTAGGAGCTTCTACGATCCCATCACGAATCCAAGAGCAAACCTAACCTTTTCATTTCTAGGACAAAATCTCAATGTCTGGGGTCGTCTCAACCCCGTGTTTACGCCGGCGATTTTGTTTCCACAAAGAAGGGGAGCGAAATTTGCTCTTTGGGCTTAGAGAATGAAATTTCACGATTTAGATGTTCCCTTCACCGCGAAGACTGTCCTTATGAAATTTCTTAGTGTCGGGCAAATGGAAGCGGGTGCGCATCGCTTCGCAGTGACGACAGCTTTGCCTCATTAACCACCCTTAGGGTGACCATAAGGTTGTTAGGTTGAGCCAGCTTTGCTGCTAAGGATGATTGTATCTCTTTGTCATGTGCATGTATTCGCATCAGCATTATGTGTGATATGTTTTTTTTTTTTTTAAATATACATTAAAACTATCAATTTTGCATGTCGCCCTGTCAGGTCGTCTTATCGGCTCGATCGAGATGATCGGCTATCTTTTGTCGATCCGACTGATCGACTGCACTTGCCCGATTAAATCAATCATCCCGTTTCATTTGTTTGTTTGATTGACCCCACCATCCCGATCGACACGACGAACTTCTTTTGGCGATCCGACTGATCGACCGCACCAGCCCGATCAGATAGATCTTATCTCATCGACACCAGGAATTTCGACAAGATTGACTCTTTTGTCGATTCAAACGATCGACCGAACCGACCTGATCGAGTCGATTGATATGTTTCATTTGCTCGTTTGATCGACCTCACTGAACCTATTGATATGGTCGTATTGATCGAAAATTTCAACTGGATGGATTAATCTTTAAAATCAAGCTTTTCAAAGTAACGAATCAAATATTAGAGCTAAAATTTAATCACTAAAAGTTAAAAAAAATTAGTTTATCAAGGATGAGAAACTTCTGATTTAATTCAGCTCACAAAGAGCAAATGTCATATCAAATGTATTAATATATTCACAATCAAAGTAATTACATGTCGATAAGGACATGATCTGAGTCTTCTGTCCACGTGATTTTGCCGCCAAATGACACTACAAAACAACAGTTACGACCGAAGCCCTTTGACCGTGTTGGTTGCTGTCAAATGACGTCATTATATTACGATCACGACAGCAGTTCGTATGTTCCCCAACTACGTTATAATATTTGAGTTGTAAATCATAAGTGTACAATTGATTCTTACAAAGCCTCATGGTAGTTAAGGTCGATTTCAATTTGTCCCCATAGACAAATATTTACCCCAGATTTATAAGGATCTCTTGGATTACGCAATCCATGAGTATTGAAAAGAATCCTTTTGTCAGGTTGGGTCGACTACATCCTCTGATTTAGTAGATCAGAGACCGCGACGACCCAGATAACGGAACCATGGGGATCTTTATCAGGTTTCGTCTTCATTCTCCCACTATTCGTTTTAAGCTTTAAGTGATGAATTCTATAGTTTAAATCCTAATTATGTTGCTATTATATGTTTAATTTTCAATTATCAATGACTAGCCTTAATCGAAAGTGTCGTCCCATTATGGGGAGGGGTAATTAACCAAATGGGTTTGCACCTATGGGAAACCGAACCCTGTATTAACAAAGTCATTGCTAAATGGGGGTGAAAGCTCTGGGTAATGTCTTATCTACAATCTGTTTAGAAATTAAGGGTGAAAAAAAACAAGAATCGACACAAATCCAGAAGAACACAGAGATTTAAGAGGTTTGACAAACATGTCTACGTCCTCGTGAGCAGAGCGGCGAATTAACTATTTTAGAGGAGTCAAGTTACACACACATAGGGTTACACATCATATATATAGATAAAAAAACCCACAGACAAAATTATCAGCCCTCCCTCGCTCCCCCCAACCCACTAAATTCCAAGAGACGCTTCTTTTCATTCCAGGAGACGCACATCTTCAATCAAGAGACACATCTCTTCACTCCAAGAGATTCCAAATTGTGGTATATGAGCCATACCTAACAAATCTCCACTTTGGCGAATATCCAGTCCCCTAGGAGAAATGCATATATCCAACAAGTGGTATCAGAGCGAGATTTTAGTGCACGGATGAAAAATTTAGGCAGCCCAGGGAAAGGAAAGAGGAGTTCAAAGGCTAGGGTTCGGCGACCAAAGCTTTAGAGTTTTTTCTAGCTTCGTGAATTCGATCGGAGTTTGCAGAGGAGACGGTTTCGCGAATAGGCGCTAAGAGTTTTGTGGAGGAGTTCGTTAACCTTCACAGCAGTTCGCGGCTGCTTGCAGGAAGGAGTTCCGGCCAGGGAAGTTTGTGAAGGAGCGGTTTGCAAGTAGTTCATGCGACAGTCTAGTTTCATAGAGAGCAGAGGAGTTTGTGTGCAATTACCGTGAACAGAAGCATCTTTTTGAGAATAGAGGAGTTCAGCGGATTGTTCGCAAGGCAGACGGGCTCTCGGGAGCGAACAAGTGCTGCTACAGTTCGACGAGTTCTGTTTCGGAAGTTCGCTGTAGAGGCAGCGTCGCTAGTTCAAGCAACAGGCAGAGGTAAAAGGCTTCTTTTGTAACAGCCAGGTGGAGTTCTGTAGGGTGCAGACGAAGCTAGCAGACGCGGCTATTCAAGAATAGTGGTTTCACGAAGATATTTCGCCAGCGGCACGAGGTGTTTTGCGAACAGACGAAGGGTTTCACTCACGGGACAACAGTTTAGCCGAGGTGTTGACGCGAACAGGAAAAGTGTTTCGTGTGAAAATTTTGATTCACGAATCACAACAGAATTGCAGCAGATATGTTGATCAAGTCCGGTACTATCAACAAATTATTGCATTACTTGAACTTGTTGAATGTTTGCAGTTGTTAGACGACATGGTTGTCTAACCCACTTCGGTGTAAGAAACTCCGTGATATTTTTATTTCTCTTAAGGGGCTGGATATTTGTCAAGATGGAGATTAAAATAAAAAGCTTCAATGATGCATCACCTTTCTTCCCAGTCAGTTTCTTGAGCTTTGGACAATCTCTCTTAATATGACCTGACTCATTGCACTTGTAACAATGAATTGTCTTTTTGTCTTTGGACTTTGATCTGGAATTTCGCCTTCCAAAACCCTCATTCTCTTTCTTCCTTCTACGATCTTGCTTACCCTTAACATATAAATTGCCGCTATGAGAGTTTTCCCATGCATTTTGCATCCGCTGGTTGTGAGCCAACAATGCTGCAGTAATTTCATCAATTTTGATAGTTTCTTTCTAACATGTAAGAGTAGTCACCATGTGTTCATAGGAAAAAAATAATAAACACAATAAAATAATTACTTGGTCTTCATCTTCAATACCACATCAAGACGTGATAAATCTGTGATTATTTGATTGAAGTCATTAACATGCTGCGCCGATCAGAACCTTCTTGAGAACCAGAACCTTCTTGCATCTTCAACCCATACAGTTTTTGCTTCAGATACAATTTATTCATCAGAGATTTAGCCATAAATTGAGATTCTAATTTCTTACATACCTCTCATGGAGATTTCAAATTCATCACGTGATACATAACCTCATCTGTCAGACATAAACGTATGGTTGCCGCCCCTCGTTGTAATTCTTCTCAATCTTCACCCTTCATGACATCTGGTTTCGGTGTTTAGTTCAGCGAAGCATACACATTGCTAATCGTGATTCGCACTAAGCACCGCAGGGGAACATCTCGGGGTAAGGAGAACAGAGAAGTTTATTGTTAGCGTTGGAGTCCGATCCCGATCTCGATCCAGCCTCCTGTTTGATCGCGAAAGGTCACGACCATTTCCTGCTTCTGCGTGAATAGACAGACAACTGGCGGGTGTATGCGGTTCGAAGGAAAGGAAGAAGAGCACGGTTCTCCTTCAGATTGAGCTTAGCCACTTTTGAGTTCTTTTTCGGGCTTTCTCGAGATAGAGGAAGAGTTTTTCGAGCTTCCTCGGGATAGAGGAAGAGAAGTGCAAGAAGTAGTTTCTTGCTGCAGAAGAAAAAAAGAAAGAAAAAGACTTTTTCTCCCTTGGCTTCTTCTTGGTGGTTTGTGGCAAAAGAGAAATGTGGCAGAAGTTGGCTTCTTCTTGGTGGTTTGTGGCAAAAGAGAAATTTGATTTATTTTTCTTGTAAGTTTATCTTCTTCGGTTTCTTCCGGTATAGAATTTCTTCGGCGTATCTCGGTGTAGAGAGAGAAGAAGAGAGAGCAACGAAGTGAGAGATTCCTCTTGTAAGTCAAGATGATCGAATGATGTAAATTTTCCAAGTAGTAAAATCCTCTGCAACTCCATGGACATAGACAATTTGTCGATTCACATAAATCTATGTGTTCCGCTGTGTTACTGTTTTCTGATGTGAATTTTCTCGTTTTATTTTTTCGCTTCATCGAAGATCGTTCTCCTGTTTGATTTATATATATACATATATATATATATACATATATA
>NW_018164730.1:414436-421444 GCF_001263595.1 Phalaenopsis equestris | reverse complement strand
ATATATATACATATATATATATATATATATATATACCATATGATCACAATCCAATCCGTTTTCTGAAAATTCGACCCTCTAAAGCTCTCTCTCTCTCAAGATAAAAATAAATGCAGAGAGTTGTCCTGGGGAATAGTCGTGAATTTTTGGAGCCCACAAACATGATAATTTTTTATTAGAGTGACATACCTATGGTATGAACTTTTATTATCTCCGGCTAGACTTTCAAACAAAAGGAGGCATTAATTAAAAGAGTCAATACTAATTTAAAGCCATAGGAGTTGCCTGCCAATAGGTTTGAGTTGAACTTAACATAGTTTTTGCACAAGAAAAATGACAACTTTTAAATCTTGGATTTAATAAATCCATTTTCCTCTCAATTTGATCTTAGATACCCAATTCACTAAATCAATATTCAGGACTTGATAGAAACAAAATCAGTGAAGTAAAATAAATATGCCAAAATAGACTATTTCCTTAAAAAAACCCCCAAAAAAGGGATAATTGCATAAATGGCACCCAAGACTATGCTATTTATAAAATCTAACACCGGGTAATATTTTTGAACGATGTATTTCACCGTGCCACAATCAAATCATTGAGAATTTAATAAAAAATAGGTGGGTGTTTTATCATAAATTTTGATATTTGAGTGAGAATTTCAAAGAAAGCGAAGATGATTTAGTTAAATTTAAGCTCAAAATCTACTGCATAAGTTCAACAGCATGAATAGAAAATAAGAAAGAAATAAAATATATTTACCAGTGGGGACATTGGAGGCAACATTAGACAGAACAAGAATGACTGCACTGAGCAATATGATCCCACCAACCGTATCAATTCGCGAATACCTCTCCACAGCTTCCCAAAGTGCACTCGGTATTCCTGTTTTATTGAACCCATCAACAGCTATAAACATCCCACAGAAGAATATCAACAAAGAGTACGAAACCTGCAGAAAAAAATTTCAGCATAAATATTCTGAACAAGTCATCAAATCAATGCTTCACATTAGTGGCCAAGTTTGGAAATCAATAAAAAAAGATTAAATTTTTTCATTAAACAGAACCTTCTCCAAGCAAGGTCTGGCATCCTGGAAATCAATAACCACAAGAGCAAGAGCCGCAGTAAGAGCAGTCCAAGACATATTAAGTCCCATCAGAAGAGCAATCAGCATGCCAATGGTTACAAGATACACGCAAATCTTCCACAAACTTCTCTTCCACCTCTCATCATTATTTGTCCCATTCCTCTCTTCTGAATTCGCCTCTGAAGCTACTTCTCCAGCTGGACTCATCATCCTGCTTCTGCTGACACTAACCCTCTGTGAAATCCCAACGGCTCCTAATCCCTCGCCTTCATGAACTGCATCAATGGCAGAACCCATTTCCTGAGAATTCACAGAACTGAGATGAGACATTGTCGCCGGTGAAAACCTGTGAGAACTCACCTCATTTTCAACAACCATGTCTCCTGCTTCTACCATTTCCGGACCTCTTTCAACAGACAAAAGCTTCCAAAAGTAGCCTAAGAGTATCCCAGCATTGACCAACACACCCAACAACATGGAAGGCATGATTCCAAACAGGAATTTTTCAAACGAAATCTTGCTCTGAACAGCTATAACCAGGTTCTGTGGGTTGCCAATAGGAGTGGCTGAAGATCCAATATTTGAGCTGGAAGCCAGAGCCAGAAGAAAGGGCTGGGGAGGAAGATTGTTCTGCCTCGCAATTTTTAAGATGAATTCTGTCAGAACAACGCAGCAGGTGTCGTTGGTGAACAGAGCGCTGGAAATGGCGGAAATGAGACTGACTCTGAAGAGCAAATCCTTGCCTCCCCTGCTCTTCCAGGTGAGCAATTTGCCGAGATACTTGAACATATCGGCTCTTTCGAGGTAGATGCTGACGACCATGGTGCCGAAGAGGAGGCCGAGAATGGGAAGATCAATGGCGTCGTAGGCTTCTTCAGGAGATATGACGAGGAAGACGACCATGAGCATGGCGCCGAGAAGAGCGCCGGCTGTTCGTCCGATGGGGAGGAAAGGAACGGCCGGAAAAACTGCTAAAACCCAGAAAACGGCGAAGGCAATGCTGCCGAGAACTACTTTGATGGTTGATGACATCGCCATTTTTTTTCTGTTTTCTGATCAGAGAAGCAGAGGATTCTGAAAGAAAGGCGACGACTTTGTATAAATGGAGGAAAGCTGATTGTTCAGATTACATGAAATGAAGGAGATTGATAATCTGTGATCTCTTCTTGCCTGAAACCCTCAAGAACACATTCGAGGAAGAAGCGCAGTGTGAGGCGAATCCATTGGAGCAAGAACACGAGCATTGGAGCTCGTAAGCCGGAGAAGATCGCCTAATTGCTTGACATGAGAAAGACGAAGAATTTAGCATCAAAATTGAAACTTTTAAAATTTATAAGAGATAATTACTGGAATCAAACAAAAGGTCCATCCCTTTTTCATCCCAACGTAATTTATTTTTGAGAGCAGCGCCATGTTTGGCCGCATTTCCGAGTCTGTAACGAAGTTCATAAAATCTAGCTTTGTTTTTTAGGGGCATTTACATAAACCTCCCCAGTTCCTTTATATTTATATATCCAACAACTAATTTTTATTTTTTTATATTTATATAACTCAAATATTTTATTAAGTTAATACGCTCAAGTAAATGAGAAATATTTAGATGTGTTTTAAGATAATTCCTCATGAGTTGTTTATAAGAAATACATAGGCGGGCTTTACATGAACTTTGTGATTGCAATAATTGCTTATATATTATATATAATAATAATAATAATAATAATAATATAATTTATTTTATTTAAAAAATCTAATTTTAAATAAATGGTGTACTTAATACCGAACAAAATTAAATTAATTAATAAATTCTCAAAGATTTTAAAAATTGCTTACATTCTGAATCAGATAATACAGAAAATGTCACATCATCTATCAGATATGCTATAATAATCCTACTACAAATTAAGTTATACGCTATCTTAATATTTATTTAATTATTAAAAAAAATAACATTTTTGGCATTTATTTTTAGAAGATTTACATACATCACACTCAATTCCAATGTATTTACATATCTTTGTATTTCACCTTTTTAAAAAAAGTTAAATTGGTTATATTTTTGATATGATATGATATATTTAGGTGATATAAATGTACAAAGTGAAATTTGCATGTTAGACATGTAAATACATAGGAATGGAATGGTATGCATGTAGATGCCTCTTTATTTTTTTAGATCTTTAGATGAATGTTTCGTTTGTATTACTACAAATTTGATTGGTCTTTGTAAGATTGGTAATTAAGTGAATTAATTTTAATTGTTGATGATATGCATCAACTTTTTTGGCAGTGTAGGACATCAACATTGATGTCTACAGCGTTCATTTACATTATTCTGATGTTGTACAACGACATTAGTTTTGACGCCATAAGTTGACCTTATTAATGAAAACTTATGCTAGCATAATTGTTAATTATGTGAATCAATTTTATGTGTTGATAGCATAAACTATTCTTGTTAGCAATAGTGGGCATCGACAGTTATGCTCACTCTGTGTCATTTAACTCTTTATCATGACATACATCGATGTTAGTGTTGATAACAAACAAATCTTCTTGATTAATGGCGTGCAACAATATTATTATTAACAACATGCATTGATCTTGTTTGCAAAAATGTGCACGTTCATTTGTGTCAATGTTGTGCATCAATTTCGTGTGTAAATCACATGCTTCATTATTGTTTGAGCTAGTGAGTGTTGACATTATGTGCAATGAGGGGTGATAAAATTAGAAGACGTTGCCATTGCAATTAATAATATGCATCAGTATCATTAGTAGTGATGTTCATTATCATTGTTGATGGCAACCGGTGATAAATAAATATTGGCATTGTTTGTCAAAATGTGAAAAAAATCATGATAGTCAGGTGACAATAAACACTAGTGGCCATTGATCATTAGTCTTAATCTTCGGGTTAAATTATATAATTTTTTAAATCTTTAAGTTATCCCTCATTCTAACTCATTTGCACATAAAAAATTAGGCATATTTATAGAGTTTGGAACTGATATTTAGTTATTTTTATTATATTTTGAACACATAATTTAACTCATTTTCATGTAAACAATTAGGGGTTATTTATACTTTTTGTGATAAGTTATTTTTATTATATCCCAAGCACATGTTGGATTGTTCCTATTGATTTGCATGATTAGATGTAACCCAAATAAATACCATCTTTTTCTTGTTACCATGCTTTGAGGTGGCAAGATTCCCATGCACTCAAAACCAGAGTAGACCACAAAGGTGCATGTGAAAGATTCCTTAGACCATGTAACACTAAATAACATCATATACAGGGATCTTATGCCCATAATTATAAACTATTACTTTACAATAACAATGAAATAACTTTAATGGTAGCTTTTCTCTCAATATGTTGAGAATGGAAAAGAAATTAACCGACTAAGATAATCACCAATAATTGTGAGAAAAACTATATTGATATCATGTAGGAGCATCCACTCTTTCTGCATTGCTTTAAAGTTAATTTTTTATTCAATCTTTAAATGTATGTTTTTCTTATATTAATAAAAATTTTATTGTTCTTGATAAGGTTATTGATGAGATGAATTAATTTTAAATGTCGATGACATGTATTAAATTTGTTGGCAATGTTGAACATTAACATTAATGTCTATTGCATTCATTTATCTTATCGTGATGTTGTGCATCAACATTAGTATCAACAACATAGATTATCTAATTAATGATAACATGTGTCAGTATTACTGTTGAAGGTGTGAATCAATTTTATATGTTGATAGCATATATTGGCCATGTTGGAAATAGCAGATCTCAACATTTATACTCATTGTGTGCATTGAACTCATTAGTAATGACATATATCAATGTTTGTTTTGACAGTAGACATATCTCATTGATAATGATGTTCATCAATATTAGTGTGAACAACATGCATCGACCTTGTTGGCAAAAATATGCACATTTTTTTAGTGTCAATGATGCACATCGATTTTATGTGTAAATCCTATGCATTATTTTTGTTTGAGCTAGTGATTGTTGACATTATGTTAAATAAGAGGTGACATATTATACGACATTGGTATTGTAATTGATGATATGCATCAATCTTATTAGTAATAGTGTTCATTGGCATTATTGCTAATAACATAAGATACATAAATATTGGTATTAGGTGACAAAATTTAACAAGTCATGATAGTCAAGTGAAAACTATCGCTAATGTTCGGTGATCATTAGTGTTGATCTTCTTGCAAAGCCATTTGATTTTCCAAACCGTTGATCTATCCTTCATTCCGATTCATTTCATGTAAACAATTATGATCTGTTTATAGATTTTTGGACATATATTATAGTTATTTTGCTATATCACAAACATACATCGAGTTGTTCCTATTGATCTGCTTGATTAAAAATTATTTTTTAGGCATATCAGTGCCTTAATATCATTGAAATTAAGTGATCATCCACTTATTGAATTATTTACATCAGGACATTGATTTGATTACAACCACACATTATTCAGAGATCACTTTTCATGTAGTTGGATTAGTCTCAACAAACAAACAAAAATTCAATTATAAATTTATTTAAAATGATATCAAGACCTATATTTAATAAGATATTTTTGTAAAGGAATGACCAGAGGCTATCATTCGAACATCCAACCACTCCTAATTTGCCTAATAATTCGAGTACCACCATCTTAAAGCCAACTATGTCAGAGATGATTCGAACCCCTGAACTGAGGGATCTTACACCAAGGGTGCCAACTAACAAACCGTGGTGCACATCACAATAAAAGATATTTGATGTATCAATAATTATATATTTACTTATATATATATGGAAAACGATCTTAACATTATTAATTAAGTATTATGACGCAATTAACTAAAACGGGGTCCAATTCGTACCGACGCCTAGGGGTGTAAACGAACCGAACACGAACGAACAAAGCTTGTGTTCGTGTTCAGTTCGTTTAAAATTTAGTTTGTTTGAAATAAGCTCGTGTTCATTTCTTAACGAACGAGTCGAACACGAACCGAACACGAGCTGTTCGCGAACGACGAGCCAGTTTGACATCCCTAATATTAATATATAAAAATAATATTATATATTAATTTATTATTATTTTATTATATATTATAATTTATAAAATTTAATGTTTTAAAATATAATAAATTTTTTATATATAATTATTTTATATTATTTTATATTTCAAACAATAACGATTCGAACACGAACGAACGCATCACTGTTCGTGTTTGGTTCGTTTAACTAACCGAACGAAAAAAATTTGTTCGTGTTTGTCTCGTTTACTTATCGAACGAATCGAACACGAACTCATTGACGAACCGAACACGAACTGTTCGCGAACAACGAGCTTTTTTGACAGCCCTACCGACGCCCTATACTTAGATGCAGAATTGGAGCCTAGTTTATAATAAATTATTCATTTGTATGTACCGTATGTTGTCCCCACCCTCTTAATTTTCGACTAACGTTCTTATCGTCGACTATGCAAATCACACGTGTCATCAGTTTGATCCGTCCATTTTTCTTAATTATTCTTGGACGGTCCAAAATTATTGCTTCTTTATACACGGACAGGAACGATGGCTAAGCATTTGTCTTTTCTTCTTAATTAATTGAATAAAAATAAATTTTAATTTAATTGTCACCCATAAGTTTGTTTTTATTAATATTAGCATGAAGTCAATAAATAAATAGTTAGTAGTAGGGCTGTCAAAACGGCTCGTTATTCGCGAACAGCTCGTGTTCGGCTCGTTAAGAAGCTCGTGTTTAGCTCGTTCCCTAGTTAACGGAGCCAAACACGAACAAAGATTTGTTTGTTCGTGTTTGACTCGTTTTGGCTCGAAATACTACTCATCAAGTTTATATATATATATTAAGTAGTATTTTAAAAAAAT
>NW_018164730.1:361747-414127 GCF_001263595.1 Phalaenopsis equestris | reverse complement strand
GGCTCGCTAAGCAAACGAGTCGAACACGAAGACACTTTTATAGCTCGAAATATAAAATGAGCCTTTACACCCCTCGTTAGTAGAAATAAATAAAAGGGCATTTACACACATACGACCAAATTTCTATTTATTACATATCTAACCCTTTGAAAATTTATTTCTAAAGAGGATACATGTTAATCTATTAATAGAGAACTCATTTAACTTTGTTGTTTATTGAATAAAAACTTGTGTTTATTAAAGCTCTTAAAACCAATTTTATAAAAATATTAAATTTACGGAATGTAAATTCTGAAAATATTTTTTTGTTTAAATTGTTTTTAATATTTCCTTAAAATTGTTAAGGTACGTGTCAAAAGGCATCAATGTTGGTTTACAAATCAATGTGGGACTAAATTGCAATTAGGGCTGTCAGAATGGCTCGTTGTTCGAGAACAGCTCGTGTTCGGCTCGTTAAGAAGCTCATGTTCGGCTCGTTTTGGCTCGAAATACTACTAATCAATTATATATATATATATAATTTGATATGTATATTTGATGGTAGTATTTTTAAAAATTTTAATTGACTACAAGGCTACAAAGATTTATAATCAATTAAAAATATTAATTAAGAAACTATAATATAAATTATTAAATTAGATTCAAATGATGTTTTAAATCTTGCCCCAATCCTTAACATCTTATGACTGTGTGATTAGGGTTGTCAAAACGACTCTTTGTTCGTGAACTGCTCGTGGGTTGTGGGCCTGTGTTCGGCTGTTTGTCTAACCGAGCCGAACACGAACACACTTTCTGAGCTCGAAATATAAACGAGCCGAAAGCGAGCTGAGTCTGGGCTCGCTCGTGTTTGGCTCGTTTACACCCCTAGTTATTATTGGAAAATTTACATACATACCACTCAATTTCTATGTATTTACATACCTAACATGCAAACTTCAAATTTTGCATGCATAATCTTAGTGATGCATAAAGAGATGTATTTCACTCTTTGAAAAATAAAATGGTGATAACCCAGAAATTAAAATAATTATACTTTTGATATGATGGGAAAATTTTGAGTGGTATAAATGTTAGTTTATATGCTAGATATGTATGTACATAACAATTGGGTGGTATGTATGTAAATACTACATTTTAAAACGAAAAATTATTTTTTTTATATTCCTAATATGCATTTGTATTAAAAAATTGTTTTAATTTACTTATTTTTGAGCAAACCAAAATAGAAAATACATATATATGAAATAAAAGTATTTATTAATTATTTTATGTATATTTATTTATTAGGGGGTTTAAATAAATGTTTTGTATTTAGTTTGAGTTTCATATGTAACTTGCACTTTCGTGGAATTATATTTAATGTGAAAATTTATATAAACCCATGAAATTATTTTTTTTTAATTTATAAAAAAATACAAAATTAAATGAAATTCTTGTAATATAATTTAATTTATCAATGATAATGAAATACAAGTTTTAATTTTGAATTATGTGCTATTTTTTAACAAATTAATTTTTATAATAAGTTTGCCCAACCTGAGAAAAGAGTTTGGTTATGAAAACCGAAGGAAAATGATGTTCAATTGTGGAACTAAAGTTGAGAGAAGTTTCATTAACTGAGTTCAAGGAGCTATATATAGAGATAGCCAGCTCAACCTAAGATTAAGAAATACGGTTAATTATATATTAAGCCTTAAGCAAGCTAATAATCATATCCCCACCCAAATAAAATCTAGTGGAGATATTGTTAGTTTGGCATGTCTTGGTTAGTATATCAACTAGTTGCTCTTCTGAGGATAGATACTGAAGTGTGATTTCATTGAACTGGATGTGGTCCCTGATGAAATGATAGTCTATGTCAATATTCTTCATTCGAGCATGAAAGATGGGGTTTTGAGCTATCGCCATAGCGAATAGGTTATCACAATAGATGATTGTAAGTGTTGAGCTAAAATTTTGAAAATCATTTATAAGTATTCGAAGCCAGATAGTTTCTTGTACAACAGAGGATAGTGCTTGATATTCAGCTTCAGTTGAGGGTCTAGCCACCGTTGGTTGTTTTTTCACAGTCCAAGGAAGAAGTTACGACCAAGAAATGTACAAAACCTAGTAATGGATCATAGATTTGTTGTATCACTAGCCCAACTAGCGTCAACATTGGTGTGAAGAGTAAGTTCTCTGGTTCTAGAATGGAAAACCAAACTTGTCTGTGCCATGAGGATAGCGTAGGAGAATTTTTAACTGTTGAAAATTATACTGAAGGGGGTTTTGAAGATGTTGAGAGAGAGAATTAATAGTAACCATAATATCAGGTCATGTCAGAGTGAGGTATTGAGGAGAACCAACAAACTGTCAATGTAAGGTTTGATTGGAAAATATTAAAACGAATCCAATACTAATTTTGATTTGATGCTTTACGGTGTGGAGATCAGTTTACGGGTTATCATGCTTGCTCAACGAAGTATTTCAAGAACATATGGAGTTTGATTGAGGTGACCACCATTTGATGTATGTGTTATATTGATATCAAGAAAAGTAGAGATTGAATTCATGAATTTCATAGAGAATTGTTGTAATTCATCTTGTAGTTTCTACATCATACCTATATCATTTCTAGTTAGAAGAATATCTTCAACGTAAAGTAGAAGATAAAGTAAATGAGAATTTTGATGGTAGATATAAGGAGATGGGTTAACAACACTGAGAATGAACTCAAATTTAAGTAGATGATCGATGAATGTAGTGTTCCCTTGTACTGGAGACTTTTTGAGTCCATAGATGGATTTTTGTAGAAGACAAACATGAGAAGGATTGAGAGATCCTTATATTCTGGTGGTTGCATATAAAATGTTTCTTGAAGCCTAGCATGGAGGAATGCATTAGAGACATCCATTTGGAAAACTTTTCATTTGTAGTGAATGGTGCTGGGGAGAACCAACAAACTGTCAATGTAAGGTTTGATTGGAAAATATTCAATCGAATCCAATACTAATTTGGATTTGATGATTTACGGTGTGGAGACCGGTTTACAGGTTGTAATTCTTGCTCAACGAAGTATTTCAAGAACATATGGAGTTTGATTGAGGTGATAACCATTTGATGTATGTGTTATATTGATACCGAGAAAAGTAGAGATCGAATTCATGAATTTCATAGAGATTTGTTGTAATCCATGTTGTAGTTTCGACATCATACATATATCATTTCTAGTTAGAAGAATATCATCAACGTAAAGTAGAAGATAAAGTAAATGAGAATTTTGACGGTAGATATAAGGTGATGGGTTAACAACACTGAGAATGAACTCAAATTTAAGTAGAGGATTGATGAATGTAGTGTTCCCTTGTACTGGGGCCTTTTTGAGTCCATAGATGGATTTTTGTAGAAGACAAACATGAGACGGATTGAGAGATCCTTATAACCTGGTGGTTGATGCATATAAAATGTTTCTTGAAGCCTAGCATGGAGGAATGCATTAGAGACATCCATTTGGAAAACTATTCATTTGTAATGAATGGTGATGATAAGTAATAGCTGAATAGTTCGGATTTTTGCGACAGTGCTGAATTTATTAGTATAATAAAGACCAAATTCTCTTTGATTTCGCAATGCCGCTAATTCAAATTTGTAGCGAGCGACTGAACCATCAACATTGCGTTTAATGAGGAATGCCCACTTACTACCAAGTATTGACTGATAAATTTAGAAAGGAACAAGCCTCCACGTATGTTGGTTTTGTAAGGCTTGAAACTCTTCATCCATAACATGCAACCATTGAACATGTTTGAAGGCCTGCTTATAAGTGCTCAGCTCAACTTGTAAAGAGGTGTCGTGTAATAGGTCAAAAATAACATTTTTAGGCAGAGAACCTATTTGCAAACACATTGTCATAGAATGCTTAGTTGGAAGAAGTTTAATAGTTGGAAGAGGATTAATAGTTGGTTTTTTTGGAGAGGAGTTGTCAGGTGAGCAAGCTGCAGGCGATGGGTGAAAACAAGGAGGGCTGCGGTTGGAAGCATTGGGAGATAAAGTAGGTGAAGTGAGTGAGGGGATGGAGGGCATAGTGGACACTGATATGAGAAGAGAAGGGATACTGGTTTGAAGTGGGTTAGAGAGGTTAACAGGTGAGCACAAATCCTTTTATGGAAAAACTGATTCATTGAAGAGTATGTGTCGAGTTAAGATCAACTTTCCTGTGAGTGTGTCAAGACATTTTTACCCTTTAATATTATTTGGATAGCCAAGGAAAACACTAGGTAATGGTCTTTGTTGTAGCTTATTCCTGCGTAAAGGAGGTAACCAAGCAAAGCATTGACAACCCTAATCCTTAGATCTCTAACATCGAGCCTAGAGGCTCTGAGTAAAGGACAAATGTACGGTTTTTTGAGGATCTTCACCTACGTGGTGGTTGATGTCACGTTTCTTCTAGTAGGATAAAGTTTTTTTTGTTCTAGGAGATGTGATGAAGCTTTCCTTTCCTCCTTCTCCAACAAAAGGATGAAGCTCTCGTTATGAAAGGAGGTGGTGAGTTTCCTTCTCTTTTCCAAAGAGTTGATGAGGCTCTCCTTAAGAAAAGAGATGCTCTTCTTTGTCCTTCTCCAAAGCAAGAGGAAATTTTCATTTTGAATGTAGCTCCAAAGGAAGACAAACACCCTCACTCTCCTAGATACGATGTAGAGGATATGAGTTTTGGTGGAGGAAATGAAGTGTAGGAAGAAAAATATGAAGAAGAAGATGCTAGCTTTTCCCTTTTCTCCTTATGCTCCCCCCTCAGCTCTAAAAAGTGTTGAAAAATGAACTTTTCTCTTTATTTTTTATGGATTGGTCCCTTAAGCCCTCCTGTGACCAATCAAATTGGAGAGAACTTACCCTCCAAATCTTAAAATAATTTCTATTTTCCACATGACTTTCAATCCTTGGGCTCTTGGGAGGTGGATGCCACGTGTAGCACTCTCATTTGACCCTCCAAGCTCATCATGGCCGCTACGGAAGCAACCAAGAAAGAGGGAGCAAAAAGTAAAAAATTTTGGCCAGATAAGTTGTTGGCTTGGCGTGACCATGCCCTAAACTGGTTTGATTACATCAGGCCAAAGGGCTTAAACCCTAATTTGTTTGAAGGTCGGTGTGACCACGCCCGAAATTAGCATTGTAATGTGAGTTACTTGGCATGGCTTTGCCACTTTTGTGGCATAATTATGTTGTGTTCTCTGTCTTGAGCACGATTTGGGTCATTTTGGTGTGACCACGCCAAAACTGGGCGTGGTCACGCGAGTTCAAATTCTTGATTTCATGCCCGAGGTGCGCAACAGAGGTTCTGGCCGTGTTTCTTTGGCCTCAAAAGGTTTTGAATAAATGGGAAATGATACCTAACCATCGTAGAAGTCCTACAGACATGTCATAAAAACAAAATAACACCTTGAAAGGCCGATCATGCCCGAATGACGCTAAGTGGTCTGAAACCCTAATTATCACTTGATAGTGTCGGTGGGCGGGGTTTGTGACTTTCGTTGGCCATGGATGAGTTTGGATTGATGATATAAGGTCTCTAAAAGTTGCGAAAATTGTCAAACATGTCTCAAATAAAAAACAACCACATCCCTTGGTGGATATTACCTAGGTAGGGCAACATCAGTATCAATCATGATTTCATGCTCATGACATGTATAAAGAAGTCTGGTATGATGTCTTGGATGACAAGAGCAACGCATAGCCCCATATCCCTAGACGAACATCCTGCTCATGTGACATTAAAAATTGATGCCAACAATCATTAAAAGGCTAATTTAGATACAGTAATCATCACTGATGTGTTTGATAAAAAAAGATTATCTAAAAAAGAAATTGGATTGAAAATAAACATTCAAAAGGAAGAAAGAAAATAAATGAAAAAAGTTATGAAAGAAAAACATCAAGGAGAAGCTTGAGAAGATGCGAAAAAAAATGATTTTGTTACTTTTTTCTTTTAAATTGAAAACTGTAACATTCTTAAATTTGATTTAGTTAATATGTTTATGAATTATTAGCATATCACCGTTCAGAGGACTATTAGAATTTGACATCTCTATTGAATTAATTTTGCGTATACTAAATCCCTTGAAATGAATATGTGATTAAGAACTTCAAAGTTTCTTATAACACATGTGACAAAATAATTGAATAGAGGCTTGTTCTCAATCATTTTGTATCTTTGGAAGTTTAATTATAGGCGGTCACTTATAAAATTTCATTCCTATTATGTTCAACATTATCAAATGTTTAAGTTTTGTTGTTAGTTGGGGACAAGTAACTTTCAAGTTTGGGGGATTTTAGCATGTGCATATAATTTATGTATTTAACAATTTATTTTATCTGTTTGTATGATTGTATTATGTTTTTAGAAAGTATTTTGTGTTGAAATACAGGTAATAGGTGAACGAAGCAATCAAGATTTAAAGCAAGGAAAAATGAGCAATTTGATTTTCTGGCATCCAGGCGCTAGGACTGGAGTCTTTGGAATATCACTTTCCCAAGCGATTGAAAACTTGGTGCTGCAAACATAGCTTTGTGGCATTAGAGGCAAGCTCCTAGGTGCTAATCTTTGGTGCCTACACACTTGAATTGCAGGATATTTTGAGCCAATTTCCTGAGCGCTTGACATCCTTACGCTACATATGCAAAGCCTAAGCATTATGGTGCAGCGCCTAGGCGCTGCGACATGAGCGCCTAGGATACGAAAACTGTTGTTTCAGCAGTTAAAGATGATGGTTTGCTTGAGGAAGTATAAAAATGTTGAAGATGAAGTTTTTTAGGCTATTCCTTACTTTTCTGATATTTTAGATGAAGGAACTAGAAAGGAAAGGGCCAGACAAAATCAATTAAGTGGAGAGAAGTGAGAATTGAGAAATTTGAGAGATTGTATGCTTTTAATTTCAACTTTTCTAGAGTGAAGGAAGAGAGATAAGTTCTGAATTTGCATTTTGTGGTTTGCATTCATTTTCTTTGTAAGGTTTCTATAGTTTTATTTCTTTTTCAATAAAATGATTAAGTTGGTGTGTTCAAGCATGCATAGTGGGTAAACTTTTCTTTCTTCCTTGAGATGAGGAAATAGAGGAGATGCATGTGAAGTTACTTCGAGGATTTGTGATGATTGTTGTGGATGATGATTAACATTTTGTGTGTAATTTACAAGTCATTTTTGGCCAAGTGTGATGTTAAAATTTTTCGTGAGTTATGAATCTCAGAAGAGATAATAATGGAAAAGACTAAGTTAATCACATTTATTTGGTGGAAAAAGAATATATTTATTAAATTAATGAAAACTTAAGAGAGCTTTTGCTACATGGGATGAAGAAAGGAAATGGAGAAGTAATCTATTCTTTAAAAAAACTTTCTTAGTCGACCGATTGGGGTAAGGAAGAAAATTTGTCATGTTTATCATGGATATATTTGTTTAACTTGCACATACATTGACTTAATGAATCATTCCAAAAGAGAACTTCTCAAATACTTTAATAACTCTTTGTTTTTTTATTGATAACTTAGGATTTTCTTATAGGACTTAAATTAAATCAAAATTTCAGGCTAGGATCAATATTTGAAGGCTGGAATTTTTCTTAATTAGATTCATTTAGATGGGTTGTTCAAATAGTTTTGATCAATAAGAAGTTTTTCGATAAAATATTTTTAGAGCATGAATATGTATTATTTATTTCTTTTTTTTAAGGTGCTACCATTTAATTGGGTGGTTTTCATAAGTTGATTGAAATTAGATAAAAAATTTGGTCACTGTTAAAAATTACATATTTTGGTCAACACCAAGTAGCCTATGGGTCTGTTTGAGGCACCTGCAGCTATTTGAAGTTGCAGTTTGTGAAGCTGCTGAAGAGGAAGCTGCAATAGCTATTACAAATTTTTTTTTTTGAAAAAGTCAGATCACATCTTTCTAGCAACCACCACATGTAACTGAGTTTGGTGGCAATTTTGCTAAATTGGAAAATTGTGTTGTAACACCACACCACCTTGACACTACCGCCCCAAACGCACCCTAAGTTTGCATCCTTTTAATAATCTCTGGCTCATAATTTCAAACAATTTAATAAAGAGTTGATTTTGAGTTGACTATAATATTTTGAGATCATTCGCTTGTTATAAAATATAATGAGTAATTAAAAATAACAATAATTCACATGCTATAAAATATTAAATATTATTTTGTAAATATTTTTAATAATTTATAAATAAAATCTTGAAATTTAATATATTTTGAGTATATTTTATATAAATATTTTGTTGAACGAGCCAACTCACAAGTTATCAAACCGTCAGGACTGGCTTGAGCTTGACTCATTAAATCATTGAGCTCAGCTCACTAGCCCTTATCAAGTCGACTCCGAGCCAGGTCAAGAGTCTGCTTAGCTCACTCACACACCTATCCATCTCTCATATTCTTCATGTGAATGACTCAATCTTGTTTGGAAATGACCAACCTTAAATTAGAAGAAAATTCTTCGTGTGATGGAATTTTGGTCATAAAATTTTACTTTCATCTTAGTTTCAAGTAAAAACTACTCATATGACTTAATTTGTAGACTATTTAACATCAATAATAAAATTGCCCAATTTACATATTTGGTTTTAAAAATCAACATGAGAGCACAGCGTAAGAAAACTACGGGCCAAAGTTCATGGGCCTACCTGATCTTCAGCCCAATTAATGAATGGATTTTTTGTTAGAAAAAAATTCAAATTTTTAAGTAGATTTTAAAATGAGTAAGATATAGATTAAAACAAAAAATCAATGTATGAGTTTGTGAGTAAATTTGTTCAATTTTTTTATAAGAAAATACAACTAATTAATTCACGAATTTAATGTACTCTTAGTATATATTGAGGTATAATATTTTGATTCGTAATTATAATTTTTTTAATCACTTTAATAGCGCGCACTCTAGAGAGAAAAATAAATACATTTGTGCCTAGCAGTGTCAATTGGGTTCATTGGGTGGATTTGTTTCTAACACGAGATTGGCCCTACTTGAAATTAGTTGACCCAAATCTGATTCAAATATTAAACAGGTCAAAAAGTTCAACCATAACTCAGCCCGTCTTCATCCTTATGACCTGAATTTGACTCATGTAACTTGTTTAAAATAAGACATAATAGTTATTCAGGTCAAATCCGGGTCAATTTTGAGTTGGTGGGTAGATTTCGGATTAGTGGGTCAATTTAAGGACGAGAGTTTAATGTGTTATGAGATTGATTTAAGATAATTATGATCAAGAATTGGTCTCCATACATCAAGTGTCTATTTAATTTTTACCCATATTTTAATTATTTTTCAAATTCTTAAGTAATAAAGAGACATTGTTACTTAGCATATTAATTTGAATTATTTTCAGTATTTGTATTAAGATTTTTAAAGAACAATTATGAACAGTGTGCAAGGTGGATTATCTCAAGATTAATCACAACCCTTGGATCATGATCTGAGGGTTGTTGGATCTTCTTTAAGCCTAGGCAATGGAACATCAATAAAGAGAAAAATTGTTCCTTCAAGGATTTATTTCATTGTTTATATAAATTCAAACGAATTGAGTATTCTTGTGCTTGATACATAGCTCAGCATAGAACGAGCTTTAGTTAGTCGAAATATTACATAAGCTCCCATGTCATATGTTCTAGCTTAAGTGATCTACATTCAAGTTTGAGTTCCGTTGGATTCTAATGGGGTTTAGTTTGGATTTTCTTGGTTAAGCTAGGTTTAGTTTTATTTAAAGTTTGGTTTGGGTTAAACCAAGCTCAATTTAAAGTTAGATTCGCTGTAGAAAATCACTTAAGAGCCAAATTGACAAATCCAAGTATTTTTTGGTTGGAATTATCTTTGAGTTTGAGATTTTGAGTTCAATTTAGGGTTACTTGAATTGATTTAACCAAATATTACTCTATTAGTTCATCATGGGTTATATTAGTTTATGAAACCAAATGAAGATTGATTAAAATTTGCATATAACAACCCAGCGGATTGCCAGCCCACTAACTGTTCACATGCGCAAACACCATTCATATCGAATGTTACGTATTTAAGTATTGTTAATCATAAATATTTTGTGAAATGCATTAGAAATATTTAAGAAAATATAAAGATAAAATAATGAATACGCACTTAAATTGAATGTTTTCTTAGGGTGAATTTTCATTACAAATAAATTTTTAAATCATTTCAAAAATAATTTATAATTCATCATCTCTATTTTTTTACGCATATTTAAAAAATACGTTCAATTATATAATAAATTTTATAAATTGTAATTCATAATAATTAGATAGATTTTAAAATTTTATCTATAATATCAATTGCATTCATCATGTCATTGGATGTGAAAATAATGTTATTTTTAGTTTATATGTATGCATTTAATAGCTTAACATTCAAAAATAAATTTTAAATTTTTGGCAAATCATTTGGTTTTGAACAGTATTATTTTTTATTATGTGTATTTCCAACATTAAAATTCATTATATCATATCATAAATATGATAATTTAATAACTATGTCTATCATTATATGAATGGACTATTTAACTTACACTTCTTATATTATGTTGGCCTGATTATGTTAGACCTTAGATTGTGGTGACATGTTTTATTTAGCCAATCTACTACAAATTTTAATAGGGTAATTTCAATTATATTTTGAACATTCTTTAACCATCAAGTTTGAATTAGTGTATGTTATGAACTTATTAAATTTTGATATAATAGAAATGCTAAGACATATGGAAGCTAGTTTTCCCTAATCATTCCAAATCAATCCATTGATTTGACTTAAGCGATTTATTAAAAATTTTGTTTTTCCTAACTCTAACTCATTAGAATAGGAAGGAGCTTAATCTACATAAGACAAGCTCAGCATGACACATGTTAGCATACTTTAAACCACTAACGCAACTTTCAATCTAGCAATTCAATACAATAGAGGAACATGTTATTAGCATATAAAAACCTCTCATCCACTTTCAAATCTAACTGAAACCCAAATTGTTCCTCAAAACCTAATCATTTGATTCAAGCTCTATCATCACTTCAACTGTCAACTATTAGGCTCAACCCCAAGCGTAAACCATTTCTGAAACTCAAGTGCAGTCAACCTTTCCAATTTTATCCATTTCATCAAAGTCTTCAAAATTTTTTCATTTAATAAACATCCATTAATGAATAGGAACTATATAAGACATAACTTTAATCAAGAGTTTCCTCAAGATTAATTCTTGAGATGTAATTAACTATGAGGGAGCCCCTCATAGGGTTACCAGACCCCATAATTAAATTAAATTTTATCTTAGACTCGTATGATAAAGGAAAAATCATGGTTCCACAGATCCTTGAATCCTAAAGATTTTGTTCATCTGAATGATTAGATCCATTCTACGGTAGTCTCTCTATCTTTCGAGATAGAATATTATTCTTCGAATGTTGTATCACATTATTTAGATAGAAGACGTTTGAGGTCTAAAAAAAAAGTTCCACCAAGGTTGAGTTTAATACATCGTAAAAAATCAAGAGTTATTTGAAGAGAGATTATTAATCAAAAGATTTACCAAGAAAACTTTTATGGGCAATCCTGTGAAAGTCTTTAGAACATGAGCTGAAGAACCCTCTAATGGTGCATCCCGAGTTGGTTTGGAGAATTTGAATTTTAGTATTGCGAAGTGAAGATGAACTCCAAAACTTGCATGATCTTCATAACTATACATGGCCATAAAGTTTTTATTTTAATTAATTCTAATTATTTTATCGGCAACATTAAGAGTTAAGCTATAACAACCTTCTTATGATGAGGGTCAAATTAGACAATCCACAAATTAACTTTATGGCGCATAATAATTACAACATGGTATGGCATAGCAATGAAAAATAATTAAAAATATAGTTTTTTCTTATTCCTAAACTCAACATAATAACACTTTAAGAAAATGAAGATTTACTTGCATAACACTCAATTCCTACGTATTTACAAATCTAGTATCGATTTGGGTGGTATAAATATTGATACTCCACAAATAAATTTTCATTATCTCACACAAATCTCGATGCATGATACAAATCTCGATATAATTTTCTGAGCAAGAAACATTCAAACTTCAATTACGAGTCAACCATAGCTCCAATTTCAACAAAGTTATAGTCAAGCTGACCGGCTCGATGAGATAGACTAAATGTGTAAAAACTAGTCCAATCCGAGTCAAATCAAGCCCAGATCAAGTCATTAAACCATACTTGAAAGATTTTCAAACACATTTGGAAAGTCAAATGGATGTCGACACTAGCAATCTTATGCTTGAATCGAACATCTCGACAAGACGAATCCAACGATCCCAAGATCACTCAATTCCGACATCATTAAGGCACTCAAATGCCCATTAAACAATGTATGATCGAGGGAGGATCTCTGGACCATCTGATCAAAATGGTTCATATTCTTGTATTAATTGCACTCAGAATACTATAAATAGACTCCCACCCATGAGGGGGCTGAAGCCTAAAGAGAGAGCTTGAGGCCTTGAGAATGATCTACAACTCAGCATCACCACCGACTGACATCGATCACCGTCGACCACTGCCGACCACAGTTGACCACCGTCGGCTATCATCCACCACTGCCGACTGCCGTTGACTACCACCAACCGAGCACCGTCAGTCAATATTATAACTTGAAAAATCTAGTAACCCTTTTCTATTATGGGACAAGCGCTCATCACTACGATCCATGTGTCAACAACGACCTACGTGGTCATCAGCTCGTGCAACTCCCAACTCCGTTCTCCATGGCCTACGGACATCATTCATGCTCGACCTGGGGCCTACGTGGTCTACAGTTTGTGCAACTCCCAACTCTAGCCCCTGCGGCCTACGAAAGTCATTCAAACTCGCCCTTACGGACTACGTGGTCCACAGTTCGTGCAGCTCTCGACTCTGGCACCCGCAACCTATGGGTGCCATTCATACTTGTCCTTACAACTTACATGGTTCACAGCTTGTGCAACTCTTGACTTTGGCCTCCGCTGCCTACAGGCGTCATTCATACTCGCTCTAAGGACCTTAGTGATCATAAGCTCATGCAGTTGCCGACTCTGGTTCCCGCGGACTACGAACGTTATTCATACTTTCCAATACGACCTATGTGGTTCACAGCTTGTGCAACTCCCGACTCTAGCCTCCGTAGCCTACGGACGTTATTCATACTCGCCACTACGGCTTATGTGGTCCACAGTTCCCGCAACTGCTTTCTAGGATTTCTCTGGCCAATCAACGCTTCTGGAGCAACCATATGCAACACTCACGACGGGCTAATATCTCCACAACAATCAATAATGACCCTTGTAAGTTGTTGTCACTAAGAACTGCAACCAAATCATAGTTGTACAACTTTGTAATTTTATGGTAAACCAAAATTGTCTGTGCAATGAAGATGGCGTAGGAGAAGTTTTAACTGTTGAAAATTATACTGAAGTGGGTTTTGAAGATGTTGAGGGAGAGAATTAACAGTAGCCATAATATAAGGTCGTGTCAGAGTGAAATACTGGGGAGAACCAACTAACTATCAATATAAGGTTGGATTTGAAAAGGGTACAAAAGAATCCTATAATAATTTGGAGTTGATGCTTTGCTGTCTGGAGACCGGTTAATGGGTTGTCATGCCTGCTCTACGAAGTATTTCATGAGCAAATGGAGTTTGATTAAGATGATAACAATTTGACTTATGTTTTACATTCATGTTGAGAAAAGTACAGACCAAATTCATGAATTTCATAGAGAAGTGTTGTTGTAATTCATGTTGTAGTTTCTACATCATACCTATATCATTTTGAGTTAGAAGAGTATCATCAATGTAAAGTAGAAGATAAAGTAAATGAGAATTTTGAAAGTAGATGTAAGGAGATGGGTCAAACACTGAGAATGAACTATGAACTCAAATTTAAGTAGATGATTGGTGAACGTAGTATTCCATTGCCTTGGGGACTGTTTGAGTCCAAAGATGGATTTTTGTATAAGAAAAACATGAGAAGGACAGGAGAGATCCTTATAACTCGGTGGTTGATACATATAACATGTTTCTTGATGCTTATCATGCACTTGGAAATTTTCCATTTGTAGTGAAGGGTGATGATAAGTAAGAGTTGGATAGTGGGGATTTTTGCGACAGTTCTAAATGTATCATTATAATTAAGACTAAATTATTGTTGATATCCCAAAACCACTAATCAAGCTTTGTAATGAGCGACTGAACCATCAACATTGCATTTAATGTGGTAGGTCCACTTACTACCAAGTATTGACTGATCAATCTGGGGATGAACGAGCCTCCACGTATGTTGGTTTTGAAAAACTTGAAACTATTCATCCATAGCATGCAGCCATTGAACATACTTGATGGCCTTCTTATAAGTGCTTGACTCAACTTGAAAAGAGGTTTCATGTAATAGGTCAAAAATAACCTTTTTAGGTAGAGAACCTATTTTCTAATGCATTGTCATAGAATGCTTAGTTGGAAGAGGTTTCATAGTTGGAAGAGTATTGATAGTTGGTTTTTCTGGACAGGAGTTATCGAGTGAGCAAGCTACAGGTGATGGGTACAAATAAGGAGGGTTGCAATTGGACGCAATGGGAGATATAGGAGGTGAAGTGAGTGAGGTGATGGAGGGGAAGGTGGATGTTGGTATGAGAAGGGAAGGGATTCTAGTTTGAAGTGGGTTAGGGAGGCTAGAATTTGAGCACAAATCCTTTTATGGAAAAACTGATTCATCGAAGAGTACGTGATGAGTTATGATCAGTTTGCTTGTGAGGGTGTCAAGACATTTGTAGCCTTCAAGATTAGTTGGAGAGCAAATGAAAACATAAGGTAATGATCTTTGTGGTAGCTTATTCCTATGTAAATGAGGTAACCAAGGAAAGCATTGGCAGCCAAAATCCTTAGATTTCTAACATCCAGCCTAGGGGCTTTAGGAAAATGACAAATGCAAGGGTTTTCGAGGATCTTCACCTACATGGCGGTCGATGTCGTGTTTCTACTCGTATGATGTTGTTCTCCTTGTTTTATGAGATGTGATAAAGCTTTTCGTCCCTCCTTCTCCAAAAGAAGGATGAAGCTCTCCTTATGAAAGGAGGTGACGAATTTCCTTCTTCTTTCTCCAAAGAGTTGATGGAGCTCTCCTTATGAAAGGAGATGCCCTTCTTTGTCCTTCTCCAACATAAGAGGAAACTTTCATCTTGAATGTAGCTCCCAAAGAAGACACACGCCTCACTCTCTAAGATATGATGTAGAGGGTATGAGTTTAGGTGGAGGAAATGAAGTGGAAGAAGAAGATGCTAGCTTTTCAGTTTTCTCCCTAAGCACTCCCCTAAGTTCTAGCAAGTGAACTCTAGCTGAATAATTTACTCTTCTCTTTTTTTTTTACGGTTTCGCCCCTTAAGGCCTCTTGAGATCAATCAAATTGGAGAGATTTTTTCCTCTAAATCTTAAAATAATCTCCCTTTTTCTCATGACATTCATTCCTTGGGCTCTTGTGAGGAGGAAGCCTTGTGCAACACTCTCATTTAAGCCTCCAAACTCATCATTGCCAGTAGGGAAGCAGCCAAGAAAGAGGGAGGAAAAAGCAAAAAAATTTTGGCCACATAAGCTATTGGCTTGGCGTCACCACGCCAGAAACTGGTGTGGTTACAGCAAGCCAAAGGGCTTAAACCCTAATATGTTTGACGGTCGGCATGACCACGCCCTAAACTAGCGTGGTCATGTCAGTTCCTTGGTGTGGCTATGTTACTTTTGCAGCATAATTATGATGCACTCTTTGTCTTGAGCATGTTTTGGCTCATTTTGGCGTGACCACGTCAGAATTAGGTGTGGTCACACTAGTTCAAATTTCTGGTTTCATGCCCTAAGTGCGCAACAAAGATTCCAGACGAGTTTTTTTAGCCTCAAAAGGTCCTAAATAAATGGGAAATGATCCCTAGCATCATAGAAGGCCTACAGATGTGCCATAACACTGGAATAACCCCTTGAAAGGCTGGTCATCCTAGGGCAACACCAAGTGGTCTAAAATCCTACTTCTCACCCGGTAGTGTTGGACGGGTTATGTGACTCCCATTGGTCATCGATGAGTCTGGATCGATGGGATAATGTCTCTAAATATCGAGACAAGTGTCAAAAATGTCTCTAGTCAGAATCACCCTATGGTGGATATTACCTGGGTAGGGCAACATCAGTATCAACCATGATTTCATGCTCATGGCACGTACTAAGAAGTCCAATAGGATATCTTGGATGGCAATAAGCTAGGCATAGTCACGTATCCTTAGACCAACATCCTGTTCATGTCACATCAAAAATTGTCAGCAACAATCATTAAAAGGCTAATCTAGATATTGTAATACTTAAACAGACTTCTGCTTTTCCTCTTATCTCATTCCTAATGTCAATTTTTAAACCGATCTCTTCTTATTTCACCTCATTATGTAATGTCTTATGTTCAATTGGTGTGTTTGACCTAATTGATATAAATATTTTATTGAACGATCTGACTCACGAGTTATCGAATCAAGTCAGGACTGGCTTGAGCTCGGCTCATTAACTCATTGAGCTCAGCTCACTAGCCTTATCAAATCGAGCTCGAGCCAGGTCACGAGTCTGTCTGGCTTACTTTCACACCCATCTCTCATATTCTTCATGTGAATGACTCGATCTCATTTGGAAATGACCAACCTCAGATTATAAGAAAAATCTTATGTGATGTAATTTTGGTCTTAAGATGCTAGTTTCATCCTTGTTTTAAGTAAAAACTACTCATATGAGTTAAATTTGTAGACTATTTAGCATCAATAATAAAATTGCCCAATTGGCTTTTTTTGGTTTAAAATTTCAACAAGAGAGACCACAGCTTTAGAAAACTAGGGCCCAAAGTTCATGGGCCTACTGAAGCACGGCCCAAATAGAAAAGCCCAATTGATGAAGTTCTTATATATATTTTAAAACGAGTAAGATATAAGTACAATTGATACTGTACTAATTTTAAAATAGATTTCGAGTTTGTGATTAAATTTGTTCAAAATTTTTATAAGAAAATACAAATAATTAATTCACGAATTTAATGTACTCTTAATATATATTGAGATATAATATTTTAATTTGTAATTATAATTTTTTTTAATTACTTTCATAGCGCGCATTCTAGTGAGCAAAATAATTACATTTGTGCCTAGCGGTGTTAATTGGGTTTATGGGTTGGATTTGTGTCTAACCCGAGATTGACCATACTCGAAATTACCTGACCCAAACCTGATTTGAATATTGAACAGGTCAAAAAATTCAACTCAAACCCAACCCGCCTTCATCCTGATGACCTGAAATTGACCCATATAACTCATTTAACATAATACATAACAGTTATTCAGGTCAAAGTTGGGTCAATTTTGAGTTGGCGGGTCCATTTCAGATTAGTGGGTCAATTTTAGGACTAGAGTTTTATGTGTTATGAGATTGATTTAAGATAATTATGATCAAGAATTGGTCTCCATACATCAAGTGTCTATTTAATTTTTACCCATATTTTAATTATTTTTCAAATTCTTAAGTAATAAAGAGACATTGTTACTTAGCATATTAATTTGAATTATTTTCAGTATTTGTATTAAGATTTTTAAAGAACAATTATGAACAGTGTGCAAGGTGGATTATCTCAAGATTAATCACAACCCTTGGATCATGATCTGAGGGTTGTTGGATCATCTTTAAGCTTAGTCAATGTAAAATCAATAAAAAGAAAAAGTGTTCCTTTGGGATTTATTTCATTGTTTCTATAAATTCAAACAAATTGAGTATTCTTGTGCTCGACGCATAGCTCAACATAGAATGAGCTTTAGTTAGTCGAAATATTACATAAGCTCCCATGTCAGGTTTTATTACATTGTGGTGACATGTTTTATTAATCTAATCTCCTACCAATTTAAATAGGGAAATTTTAACTAAATTTTGAAAATTCTTTACCAACTAAGTTTGAATTATAAGACACATGGAAGCTAGTCTTCCCAAATCAGTCCAAATCAATCCATTGATTTGAATTAAGCGATATGTTAGAAATTTAGTTTTTGCTAACTCGAACTCTATAGAATAGGAAGGAGCTTAATCTACATATGTCAAGCTCAACAAGACACATGTTAGCGCGCTTTAAATCACTAACACAACTTTAAATCTTTCAATTCAATGCAATAGTTGATCATGATATTAGCATGGAAAAACCTCTCATTCACTTCCAAATTCAACTCAAACCCAAATTGTTTCTCAAAACCTAATCCTTTGATTCAAGCTCTATCATCACTTCAACTGTCAGCTGTTGAGCTCAACGATAAGGGTAAACCATTTCTGAAACTCAAGTGCAATCAATTTTCCCAAATTTATTCATTTCATCAAAGACATCGAATCTTGTTCATTTGATAAACATTCATTAAAGAATAGGAAATATATAAGGTACATCTTTAATCCAGAGTTTTCTCAAGATTTTTTCTTGAGATGCATTTAACTATGATAGAGCCCCCTTATAGGGATACCATACTCCATAATTAAAATAAATATTATCTTATATCTATAAGGTAAGGGATAAATTTTGGTTCGCAGATCCATAAATCCCAAAGTTTTTTTTCATCTGATCATCTGAATGATTAGATCCATTCTAAGGTAATATTTCTATCTTTCAAGATAGTATATTATTCTTTGAATGTCGTATCAGATCATCTAGATAGAAGTCTTTTGAGATTTATGGCGGATCCAAAAAAAAAAAAAAAATCCCACCATGGTTGAATTGAATACCTCATAAAAAATCAAGAGTTATTTGTAGAGAGATTATTAACCAAAAGATTTACCAAGAAAATTTTTATGGGCAATCTTATGAAATTCTTGAGAAGATGAGATGAAGAACTCTCCAATGGTGCATCGTGAGTTGGTTAGGTGAATTTGAATTTTAGTATTGAGAAATTAACCTAAATGGAGCGAAGATGAACTCTAAAACTTGCATGATCCTTAGAACTATATACAGCAACTAATATGGCTATAAAGTTTTCATTTTAATAAATCAAATTATTCTATAGACAACATTAAGATTTAAGCTATAACAACCTTCTTATAATGAGGGTCAAATTAGACAATCCACATACTAACTTTATGGCGCATAATTATTACAAAATGCTGTGGCATAGCAATGAAAATAATTAAAAATATAGTTTTTTTCTTATTCCTAAACTCAATATAATAACACTTTAAGAAAATGAAAATTTACTTGCATAACACTCAATTCTTATGTATTGATTTGGGTGGTATAAATATTGGTACGCCAATAATAAATTTTCATCATCCGACACAAATCTCGAGGCATGCTACGAATTGCGATATAATTTTCTGAGCAAGAAACATTAAAATTTCAATTAAGAGTCATCCAAAGCTCCAATTTCAGCAAGGTTATAGTCAAGCTGACTGGCTCGATGAGACAGACTAAATGTATAAAAACTAGTCTAATTCGAGTCAAATCAAGCCCAGATCAAGTCATTAAACCATCCTTGAAAGATTTTCAGACACATTTGAAAAGTCAAACGGATATCGACACAAGCAAGCCTATACTCGAATCAAACATCTCGACAAGGCGAATCCAACGAGTTTAAGATCACTCAATTTTGACATCATTAATGCACTCAAATGTCCATCAAACGATGTATGATCGAGGGAGGATCTCTGGACCGTCCGAAAAATAGTTCATATTTCTGCATTAATTACTCCCACAATACTATAAATAGACCCCACCCCTCACATGATGGGGGCTGAAGCCTAAAGAGAGAGCTTGAGGTCTTGAGAATGACCTGCAGCTCAACATCACCACCGACCGACATTAATCATTGTCGACCGCTGATACGCTTAAAAATTACCTACTTTTTCATATATATTTTATGCTCAGTTTTAGTGATTTTTAATAAAATTACATTTTAAAGGATGATATTTTGCATGTTTTTTTGTTTCGGGTACATGAAATGAACTTTTGGAAAAAATAAAGCAAAAATGATGCAATTTGGAGTAAAAACGAGCAAGAAAGAAAATAGAAAGAAAATTCTAGAAAGAAAATTCTGACTTGGCACATTTCGATATGACTTTCTATGCTTAATCTACTTTACATTTCTCACCTATTTTTGAATGAAATTACATTTTAAAGAAAGATTGTTTTCCTGCTTATTTTGTAGGTAGATCTGTTAAGAGTAAAACATAACTGAAACACGGCGAAACGGAGATGAAACGGAGTCAAACGGAGTAAAACAGTGGAGCTACTGCATAGTGCCGTATGATACGCCAAACAAACGCATGATGCGCCAAAATCCAAAGAACTAGTGCATGATGCACCAAAACTGGCGCATGATGCGCTAGAGAATATTTTTTGCGGATTAAGGCGGTTGAGGATGAGTATTGGGCGAATTTTCAAAGGAACGCTTGTTCTAAACATCACTTAGCAATCCCCCATAGAGTGGTTCAATGCATCTAGACACTTTGGAAGGTTCTTTTATGAAGACATATGTCTCTTGGATCAATAGACATGTTTTTTGAATTCAAAAGAGTTGAATTTTGGAGGGAATTTTAAATTTTTTTTAGAGAGAGTCAGCCTTTTATAAAAGAGAGGGAATTTTATAGCTTGAAGAAGAGTTTTGGGGGGCGTGAGTTTGTGTGTGTGTGTGGCATGAAAGAGAGAGACAAGGGCTTGTAGATTTTCTTCAAGAATTGTAAGAGGAGAGGGAAGGTGATAGATTTCTTCTTCATTACATTTCTAGGAGAGAATTGAGAGTGCTTGTAAAGAGAGAAAAACTTTAAGAGAACTTCTAGAGATTTGCTTGGGAAAGATTGTGAGAGAAGTTGTATCTTTTATTTCTTTTGTTTTTAAGCTTGTTTTTATTAATGAAATCCATTTCTGTCGTATCCTTCTCATGAATTATGAGCAATTTTTTTTTTATCCTTCTCGCTACTTTGAGATATGGTTTGTAAATAATTGATTGTTTTATACGGTTTTAAATATCAATAATTTGAGATGATTTGAACTCAGATCTTCATTTACATTTCGATTTAGTCAATTGAAATGTTAAAATGTGTTGAGAAACATATGTTCTGAAAGGACTTTGATTTCTACAACATGGAGATAATCACATTTGATTTCATAGGAGAGTATTTCATCCATGGAGTTGAGTGCAGATAAATAGGGAAATATACTTTGTTGGATGCAGAATTAGAGATTTTAAGGTGACAATTTAAAATCCCTAATTCAGTCCAGTTGATTGGAAACTGGTGCAAGATTTGTTAGCCGTGAAGGGAGGGAGTATTGGGAGCTTTGGAGTGGCAGCCGATATCCTCCCAAACTAACCATAGAAATAGGGACCAAACTCTGGATTAGTTAATGTTTTTTATAGCACTCAGAAGAGGGTAAAGAATATGATTGCTCCTATTTGACACAAAACAGTTTTTCTATATTTCTTGAAATGATTTTAATTTCTTCACAATCCATATACTCATTGTAAAGGGGAATTATTCTTTCTTAAATTTGAACTCTTCGTCACAAAACTTTGTTTAGTCTTAGTAAATTTAATTTTGAATTTTAGAAATTAGTTTAGTAAATTTAGTTCTTTTAGTTACTTTTTCTTTAACATTAATTAAACTCATTTTAACTTGTTTTTCTACTTTAATTTATATTGTGATTTATGTTATTATCATAAGAATTTTCATATTCCAAACTAAGACTTGATACTATTAGACTAGAATTAGCCTAAGGGATTTCTTACAGTGTTTCTCTGTGGGATCGATGCTAGGGTTTTTAAAAAAGACCCTATATTACTTGAAGTGATACGTGTATGAAGTGATACGTGTACTTGAAGTGATACGTGTACTTGCGTAGAACCACTAGTATGTGAACTATTTTATACATTTTATATAACATTTCTATTTTGCACATTAAATACTTAATATAAATTGGGTCAAGTTTTTTGTCACATTTTGGAAGCTAAATTACTGCTTAATTTTTGAGACAGGTCAAGTTTTTTGCACTGTTACCAAGAATTTAAATTGACATAAAACATGCAAAAAATAACACATTGGGGCGCATCAACTACCATCAACCACCGCCGACTGTCGTCCACCACTGCTGACCGTCGTTGACTACCAACAACCAGACATCGTCAGTCAATGTTATAACTTGGAAAATCTAGTAACCCTTTCTCGTCTGTCGGACAAGAGTTCATCACTACGATTCATGTGCAAATGACTACCTACGTGGTCATTAGCTCATGCTACTCCTGACTCCGGCATTCACAGCTAACAGACGTCATTCATACTCGCCCGACGACCTACGTGGTCCACAATTCGTGCAACTCCCGACTCAGCCCCCGCAGCCTACGAAAGTCATTCATACTCACCCTTATGACCAACATAGCCCACAGTTCATGCAGCTTTCGACTCTGGCCCCCACAACCTACGATGTCATTCATATTTATCTTTACGACCTACATGGTTCACAGCTTCTGCAACTCCCAACTCTGGCCCCCGCGGCCTACAGATGTCATTCATACTCGCCCCAACGACCTTGGTGGTCATCAGCTCATGCAACTACCGACTCCGGCTCCCGCGGACTATGGACGTCATTCATACTTGCCCATATGACCTACGTTGTTCACAGCTCGTGCACCTCCTGACTCTGGCCCCCACAGCCTACGGACGTTATTCATACTCGCCACTACGGCCTATGTGGTCTGCAGTTCCCGCAACTGTTTACTACGATTTCTCTAGTCAATCAACGCTTCTGGAGTAATCATCTACAACACTGACGACGGAGTACTATCTCCACAATAATCAACAATGATCATTGCAAGTTACCGTCACTAAGAACTACAATCAGATTATAGTTATATAACTTTGTAATTTCATCTTCTCGAATTTAGGAGAAGAATGAACATGCATACTCATCATTCATAATAGATTATTTTAATTGGGTCAGACCACGTGGTTTTTTCCTCTTTCGAGGGTTTTTCACGTAAAAACTCTATCTTCTTCTTGATTCTCTTATTTTATCTGTGTGTGTTGAACTCTCGTGCAACACTAAGATAATAATTCATTATCCTACCGCCACAAATTTTCTAGCATGCATCAAATATGAAAAAGTAAAGTTTAGATGATAGATACGTAAAGGATCTGGGTGGCATATATTTATATTGCTCCAAACAAAAAAAAAAAAAAAAAAAAAAAAAAAAAAAAAAAAGGTGATTTTTGAAAATTTAGAAAGAAAAACCGAAAATATTATCGTCCGTGCTTAATATCTCGTCAAAGATAGGCCACGTTGAATGCTTGACTCTTAGTAAATGACAATTATTCTAACAATATTGATTTCAAGTCAAATTGCGGCAGCAAAAAATATTTTAAAAAAAAGGAGTAAAAATAATATAAAATTAAAAGAAAGTTTTTTTTCGTAAATTTTAATTAAAAATATCTTCGCTTCTTTTGTCAATATATTAAAAAGAAAAACCCACAAGAAAATATTCCCGCGAAATTATATAAATATTTTGAATATGACCCACATTATTTTGGTCAGCTTATGCGTGAAATTATTGGTCAGCTTATGCGTGAAATTATGGTATCTTTGGGATGAAAAAATGTTATATCAAGAATCTAATCAGGACCTATCACGTGTACAGACAAACTAATCTTGATAAAAAAATTAATTTACTACATGGGTTAATCTGTCTGTACATGTGACAGACCCTGATTGATCATAATTCCTGATGCAATAGTTTTTTGTTTATGTTGTTTTGTTTTGTTTTTTTTTTTTTTTTTTTTTTTTTTTTTTTTTTTTGTCTATTTTGTACATGAGACCATCACTATTTGGCTAACTTAGCACATCAATATCACATTTTGTAACCCTCAAATAATTTTGAATTTATCTTCATAATTAAGTTAATCTAATTTCAATTCTATGTAATTATGAAGTATTATTAATGAACCAAATAATTAAATACATTATTGATACACTATTTAATTCACTATCATTTTAGATATTATTTCTCGCTCATTTAATGCTCGAAGGCATATGCTTTTATTATAAACTTTAGTTATGCATAAGTTATTTCGTAATAATTTATAAAAATATTTAATTTTTTTTATATTTTCTTCTAATAAATGAATCCATAACAAAATGATTATCGTTTTATTACATTTTTAATTAGTAATAATTGCATTCTATCGTATTCTTACAAGTAGTAATTTTATAATAAGCATCATTTCTCTTAATCCATTATTTTCAAAACGTATTATAAATTTTCATTTTTTTATTCATTTTATTTAAATCTATTTGAGTTTGTAAATTCTTAGTAAAATTATTGAATGATAATTTAAAATGAGATGACTCGAAATAGATTTTGTATACGCCAGAATTACCAGCATGAATCTCTAAGATAATGAATGGCTGAGAATATAAAGCTACTCTTCGAGGTAAGCGATCGACCGACAATTCAACGCCAAACATGAGAAACAACATCTGTAAACTTGAGATAGGTCAAAGCTCTGGAGAAGATTCCTAAGTCGATTACGATAAGATTCACTAAACAAAAGTTTGTAGCGATGTTTTTTTCTCTCTTTCTCTAACTGAAACAATTGAATAAGCCACCAATTTTCTTTTGAATGTAACACCAATAACATAAGAATTTTCCAACCTTCATCATGGAAGTCATCCATTATTGTTCATATCATCTCTTTAATTTGTAGAAATACATAATATATATTTAATACGAAATATACATTACTAATATAATTTTGAAATAATTTTTCTATTTATCATATAAGATTTTTTTTCTCCCAAAAGCTACTCTTAACTTTATATTTTTATGGGATTTTTGATACGGAACCAATAAATTTTCATCATCCTGCACGAATCTCGAAGCATGACATGGATCCCGAGACGATATTTTGAACAAGAAACGTTCAAATCTTGATAAAAAGTCATATAGAGCTCCGATTTCAGTAAAATTATAGTCAAACTGACCGGCTCGATGAGAGGGACTTAATGATATAAAAATTAGTCCAATCCGAGTCAAATCAAGCTCAGATCAAGTCATTAAACCACCCTTGAAAGATTTCCTGACACATTTGGAAAGTCAAACGGCTGTCAAATATGACAAGTTTATACTCAAATCCAAAGACTCAACAAGACAAATCCAATGAGCCCAAGATCACTCAATTCTAACATCATTAAGACACTCAAATGTCCATTAAACGTCGTATAATTGAGGGAAACTCTCTGAACCGTTCGATCAAAATGGTTCATATTCATGCATTAATTGCACCCAGAACATTATAAATAGAGTCATATCCCTCTCATGAAGGGGCATAAAGTTTAGAGATAGCTTGAGGTCTTGAGGAGAAGCTGCAGCTCAGGATCACCATCAATCATCGCCGACCACCATCGACCTCTATCGTCGACCATCGCCGACCTCCGTCATCGATCGCCGTCAACTACCGTTGATCGCCTACAACCCCCGCTGACCGTCGTCAACCTCCACCTACCGTCATCGATCGTCATCGATCGATCACCACCAACCAGACGACGTCAGTCGACATTGTACCTTGAAAAATATAGTTACAATTTCTCGTATGTGGGACAAAGGTTTTCTGTAATCATCAATCAATAGTGAATTTCCTCAACTAGGTCAGACCCCGTGGTTTTATCTTACGAGTTTTCCACGTAAAAACTTCTAGAGTTATCACAATTTTTCTCTATTTCATTTGTGTGTGTGCTTGTGCTGAACTTTCGTACAACGTTAAGACGATAATTTGTTACTCTACTACCATGAATTTTTAGCACTCATCAATTTTAAATAAGATATTCCCTCTATTATGACAATTTTTTTAATACCTAACAATAAAACTAAATGATTTAATATAATTAATGTAAGCACATTATAAAAAATTATTTTTTTCTCAAAAATAATAAATCATTAAATATTATGATTTATCATTAAAGAAAAACAATTACAATTGTCGACTGCCTCTAAAAACAATTACTAGGTCAACCCGTTCACACATTTTGACCATCCATCCCTTTGACTTCTTCTTCTTCCCCTCCTCCTCACATATAAGTTAGGGTTTACCCATCTCCTTCTTCCCCAAAACTCAAGAAAGAAAACAATAAAAAACTATTCCGACGATGCCACCCTTCGACGGCACCACCACCGCCGCTCTCCTCTTCCCCCATAAGCTGCCGGAACCCTCCATCGTTACCCTAAACGTCGGCGGCCGCGTCTTCCAAACCACATCGCAAACCCTAGCCGCCGCCGGATCATCTTCTCTTCTTTCTTCCCCTCCTTCCTTCATCGATCGAGATCCCGATCTCTTCGCCTCCCTTCTCGCCTTCCTCCGCACCGGCCGACTCCCCTCCGCCGCAGCGGCCGACGATATCTCAGACCTCGCCGCCGAGGCCGAGTTCTACGGCATCGATCCTCGTCTACTTCTTTCCTCCTCTTCTTCTTCCTCCTCCCTCTCTCTCCGCCGCTCACTTCTTCTCCCTCTTCCTGGCCGTGATCCCGTCACCGCACTCTCTGCTTCCCCTTCCGGCGAACTCCTTGCCGCCCACGGTTCCAAGATCTCATCTTTCGACTTCTCCCTTCGTCGCCGGAATACTTTCTTAACCTCTCTCCCCGCTGTGGACTCCCTCTTCTCCCTCCGCAACTCTTCTCTCGCTTTCGCCGGAGCAGCCGATTTCCCCGGCCTGCAAATTCTCGACCTCAGGTCCGGCTCTCTTCGCAAAACCCTAAACTGGTACCCCCATCCTTCTGCTCCCGGAGCCACCGTTCAATCCGTCTGCGCATCCGCCGACCGTCAACTCCTTTTCTCCAGCTACGAATCCGGCCGCCGCAACGCCAGCGCTATCCTCGCTTTTGATCTCAACTCCGGCGGCGATTTCCGCCCTGTTTATGAAATCTCTCGCCGCGAGATCTATGGAGCTGAGCTCGATTCCGCCATTCCGGCAACAAAGCTCAAATGGGTTCCATCGCTCAATCTCCTCATGACTGCCGGATCGCACTGGAGTCCTTCTGGTGTTGTCGGTAACATTCAGCTGTGGGACATCCGTGCCGGAGGTACCCCTGCTGCAATTTTCGATTTGAAGGAGAAAGATGACTGCTTTGCGGATGTCACGGTTTCGGATGAGCTATCTGCAATGTTTAAGGTGGGAGCGAACTCTGGAGATGTGTTCATGGCGGATTTGAGGAAACTAGATGCAGGGGAGCCATGGTTTCGGCTTGGCGGAGGGAGTTGGAATGGTGGGAAGAAGGAAGGGAAGGGGTGTAGGATTGAGAGCGAAGGAAGGCAGGTGTTTTGCAGCCGGGGAGGGGATATAGAGGTGTGGAGCGAGGTGGCGATGGCGGCGGCGATGGAGTTTGAGAAGAAGGTGATGAGGAGGAATTTGTTGGGGAGGGAGAAGGATATGGGTGGAGCGAGGATTTTGCAGATGGCTTTTGGAGGTAAAAGAATGGTGGTGGCGAGGAGCGGGGAGTGTTCCGTTGAGGTTTGGGAGAGCTCAGATCGTTGCTGACGGTTGAGAGATTCAGGTTCTTCAGTCTCCTTCCTTTCTGGTTCTGTAGAATGGTTGCAGAGATCAGGTGTTCAGTTTTTCTTCAGTCTGTTGTACAGTGAAGAATGGATTTTTTTTTTTTTTGGATTGATTGATTGATTTTGTTATTTTTGAGTCTGTAGAATGTGTTACAAAGAGGAGTGTTTATACCACTTGAAAAAAGTACACATTTTCATGTATAAGTATGATACTATGTATGTAATTTGACACTTCCTTGCTCCACAGACATTTCTTTCCTATGAGAATATGACCAGTGGTGGCACAATGAGCAATCAACATTTAGGGGTCTCAAATTAGATTGTTTCATGAGACTAGCTAAACTTCATAGAGGTGGTTTGATCAATTTAGGTTCTCAAACATAAATTTCTTCTTTTTGCATAGATTTTAATAACAAGATGTCACTGATCACAATTGTGCATTTTAAATAAGTTTTAGATGCTTGTTTGGGCTTCTCACCAAGTTTATAAATTTATTGTTCAGTATAGAGGCTAATTCTATAAATTATTTTGGATACCATTTAGTTTTGATTTTCAGTATTGGTGGCTACCAATTTAAAATTCATTCACATTTAATTTCAAAAATGATGGCTACAACATAACTTGATTCATTTTTGAGACTCCAAGGGATGGTTACATAACTCAATTCACACTTCATTTTTTAATATGGTTGTTTTTTAACTCTGGTTTCATTCATACTTAATCATTCTCACATCACACATCACACATCACACATCACACATCACACACACCCACTTTGCCTTGAATTAAACACATGGGGTTGGTTGGGGGTCCCCCCTTTGGCCAATATATATATATATATATATAGGGAGGGAAAGAAGAGAGAGAAGAGGGTTAGGTGCTTGTTATGGGAGCTCTTCTACTTGTTCAAGAAGGTAAAAATTTTATTATTTTTTATTCTTGTAAAATAAGAAGCTCTTTGTCATATCAAATAATTGTTGAGAGATTTATAGAAATGTCACCTTTGATTTTATTGTATTTACATTCCTATGCATGAAAATGTGCATTTCACTTTTAAAGAATTAATAATTGTGATATTTTTGATTTGATGTTAAAGATTTGTATGTTATGCATGTAAATATGAAATGCTAAGTATGATTACATAAGAATTGTGCGCTATGTATGTTAATGACTCATAATAATTTTCATGTGGATTTCTACAATAGCTAGGGGAAGAGATTAATTAGGGCAGTATCGATATCAACTTCTTTATATCTAGCTTCACTTTTAGAACAAATGATTGCAAGTTCTCTCAATTAGAAAAAGTAATATCCTTATTCATCGCTCTTATTTTATTCTAAGTGTAATTCTTCGTGTGATTTTTTTGAAGTTTAAAGGATTATTCAACATTGTTGAGTCCTGATTTGTCCGTAAATTATACCAAAGGAATATAGCGTAAGGAGAGAGAGAGAGAGAGAGAGAGAGAGAGAGAAGTGAACAGTAATAAACAATAATACGTCGTGTTTTATTCTTGAAATGATCTCCCTATTTATAAGGAAGATATTACAATACAGTAATTTTACATTTTTTTCACTACTTTAAAGGGGGGCGTACATGACCCTCTTGATATTTTATATTTATGATTCAATCGTTGTGTTATTCTCGGGCTCCGTCGACTAAGTTTGATTGGCTTCAGGTTGGCACGACATGTTCGATCGATTGAGCTTGATCGACATTGTTGATCGACTGATCTATTGTGGTTATCACCTTTGATAATAGATGGGAAGCGGGGGAGGCATCTAAATATTCTTAGTATGATTGAAGATGCTAAGGGGTTGAGTCTTCCATTGGGTTGGCTTCTACGTGGTGATTGACTTGCATGAATTTTTGTCTCGTTTCTGACTAAATGGTTTGGAGTTGGATCGTTTACTTGTCTATTGTGGCCCAATCTACTTTGGTCTTTCTTACTTTGGCTCGGATGACTGCATTTAGTCAGGTAAGTAGGCATCACATTCTTCAGTTGGTGAGCCCTCCCTCGTTATACTCTTCTTCTTTGAACCGTTAAATCTCATCAGGATTAGCGCTGAAATATTTTTTTCATGTGCATATTTTTTAAGTACATATTTTAGCCGTCGGGAGAGGCTGAAATGGTGGGAGTGAGCTTCGTGTAAGTGCTAGAAGGGTCAGATAATTGGGCAGAGTTTCCCCTAGACTAGAGCACTTCTTCCCATTTGGTTGTGAGAGGGGTCTTATTTATATGTCAGACCATAGCTGCCAACAAGGCAAGCCAGAGTGGCCAAAGTGCAGCTTAGGTGGATGGGAATTAGGCGCAAGTGACCAATGAAAGGTTGACACACTGGATGGGTGGAATTATAGTTTAAGCCAAGGAAGGGCTTCTAGGTTTTAGGTTTTCTGGTGACTAGGCCAGTAGGCCAGGCCAAGGGAGGTGGCTAGCAAGTTCAGGAGGTTAAATGAAAGGTTTAATTGTGATTACATTGGGGCTTGAGGGCTGATGGAATGGGATAGAGAGCTTAACCAAATTTAGGAAGGGTTGAGTTTTTCTTTGGGTTGGCTTCTACGTGATGATTGGCTCGCATGGCTTTTTGTCTCGTTTCTGACCAAGCAGTTTGGAGTTGGATCATTTACTTGTCTATTGTGGCTCAATCTACTTTGGTCTTGCTTACTTTGGCTCGGATGACTGCATTTAGTCAGATAAATGGGCATCATGTTCTTCTGTTGGTGAGCCCTCCTCGTTATGCTCTTCTCCTTTGAACCGTTAAATCTCATCAAGATTAGCGTTGAAATGTTTTTTTCATGTGTTATGTACATATTTTAGTGGTGGGGAGAGCTTGAAATGGTGGGAGTGAGCTTCGTGTAAGTGCTAGAAGGATTTGAAGACAATTGGGCAAAGTTTCCCCTAGACTGGAGCACTTCTTCCCATTTGTCCGTGAGAGGGGTCTTATTTATAGGTTAGGCCAAGACTGCCAAGTGCAACTTAGGTGGAGGGGAATTCTGCGCAAGTGACTAATGGGAGGTTGACACACTAGATGGGTGGAATTAGGGTTTAAGCCAAGGAGGGGCTTCTCGGTTTTGGGTTTTCCGTCAACTAGGCCGGTCGACTAGGCCAGGGGAGGTGGTTAGCAAGGTCAGGAGGTTTAATTGTGATTACATTGGGGCTTGAGGGTTGATTGCATGGGATAGAGAGCTTAGCCAAATTTAGGAGGGAATTTGCATGATTTAAGGGACGATTGGTCCATGTCCAAGATTTGGGTGGATTTGGTGATGTGATCAGCCTCTTAGGGGTTGAAATGTTGTTGGTGTAACTAAGCATGAGTTAACTTAAAAAGGAATGGGCTTGATTTAGGGTTAGGCTCAAAATTGGTTTTTGGGCTTAGAATTGGGCTAGGCTTGGTTTGGGCTTGGACCCAAGTTAAGTGAAGGCTCAAATGAGTTTCAAAAATTGTTATAAATATTTTAGGATGTAAATTTGGTGGAATTGGATTGGTCACGTAGGCCAATTTGGTGGAACTTGGTGTTAGTGTCAAAATTAAGCTTTAGGTTTAAATTGAAATTAGGGTTTGAAAATCGGGGGAATTGGGCTAGAATTTAGTCTCACTTGGGCTTGGACATGGTGAAATTTGATTTGGATTTGAAATTGAGGAAGTTTGAAATGAATTTGGTGGAAATTATGGGTGATTTGGAGACTTTGGGCACTTAAAGGAAATTTAGGAATTTTGGCCAATTTTGATGGATTTGGGTGCAATTGGAATACTTGGGTGTTTAGGGTTGGTTTTGGGGTTGTTTGGAGTGAATTTGGATGTTTTAGAAATTTTGGAAAACTTTGGGGGTAGAAGGCTAATGATGGGTGTTTAGGTGGAATTGAAGGCCATTGGAGATGCTAACCATGATATTACCCTCTTTGAGCCATGAGACCAAGGGGAAGCCCACTTTGGATCCTCCATATGCTGGTCCTAGCCATCCTAGCCAAAGGCTAAGTATGGGGGACCACTCGCATGAGTTCCCAAAAGAGAGGGAAAAAGGGTGAATGGTTTTTAGGGTTTAGGATTGTGTGTGTGTGTGCCTGACCAAGACCATGACCAAGCCACCCAGGATAGCCCTAAGGCCTGACAATCTTATGGGGGCTCCCCATGAGCTCCCCCATGTTGGTTTCAACCTTCTAAGTGCTAGAGGTCAACACAAATATGTGGAACCCCAAGAAGAGTAAAGAGATGTTTAGAATTTTTAATGGAATAGGGTTCCATCACTAGTCCTTTAGGATATTCAATAAGAAATTCCTATGGCTAAATCTTAGGCTTCTAAGGAAGAAAAACTAGACCTCAATAAAAGTGAGGTCAACTGTAGCCAACCTTTAGTAGAGAGCATCTTAGTGGTCCCAGACAGTATTAATCAACACATCTTTTTGACCCGAGATTAAAATTAAAGATAACACAAGCCTAACATAGATGTGTCAAATATAAAAATATCAACTTAGCAATAGTAAAATAAGATTCCTTAAGTTTGACTTGAAAATGAGTCAAACACATGCAACAAATACCATGTCAGGCCTACTCATAGTGAGATATAAAGGAGAATTAATCATGTTTCTATAAAGTTTGTTATTTGTATATTTTTTTCTTATTCATCTAAGTCCAAGATAGTTATCAAATTGTCCCAACAAGTCATTTGTGCATTTAATTTGAAATATAAAGGTATCATTCTCTTGTTGTTTTACTTGAAGTCCCAATAAAAAATTTTGCTCTCCCAGTATATTCATTCCCAATTTCTTACTTCTCATTAATGAGAACTCGTGACATAATGTTTCATTTAAGCTTCCAAAGAACATGTCATCAACCAAATTATTTTGTTCTATTAGCTAAACTTGGGACAGGATTATGATGGAGGATTATATAGAAACCCCTTCGCATGTGAGGTTGTCTTCAAGCTATGAGATACAAATGAGATATGATCAACTCATCTTACTTTAAGATCAAATATAATATGTGAGTAAGGTCTATTACATAATACTAAATGATTATATGCACACTTATATTGTCTTCTATCATAAACTTTATTTTCAAATGCACTTATATAAGTTAATTTTGTCATCTTCAAGCTTCTATATATCTTTGAAGCATAGTTTTAGGGTTTTTTTTGGGATCACTTATGTTTGTTTATTTTCAAAACAAGTTAATTTGTTTTTAAAAAGCACTCAAAATACCTAAAAGTTTTTCTTCATGTCTTTTTAAAACACTAGCATATTATAACTTGTCAAATATTTTTCATTTTAAGTATAGACATTAATAAATCAAAACAAAAATAAAAAATTAAAAATTAAAATCAAAAGTAATCCCAAACGGTCATTTAGTTTTGAAAAATTATATTTATGGTTTATTAATAATTATTTCATATCTCGCGCCCTCTACAAATAGAGTACAAGGTTCTACAATTGTAATTATTTGTATTTATGTTATACCTTATGTATGCTAGAGGAAATTAAAGGAGAAAATAAATACTAATAAAGAGAATTTAAGATTGTGAAGATATAGCTTCCTTATATATCATATCTCTTGTCTATTTATATAGCACTAAAAAGCTTCTGAAAACTCATTTATGTAATATTGAAAGTTTAAGCTTGTTATAAATGCAAATATCTAAATTTTTTTTTATGTAATATTAAAAATTTGAGTGATACCAATATGAAACTTAGATGTTAGACGTGCAAACATATAAAAATTGTGTGCATATATATATATATTTTGATGCATGATAGATAATTCACGATGCTAGATAATTCACGATGGTAAAACTTTTTGCAGGGAAACCCTTAAAGGGGAAAAAACCATGGGGTCTAACCATGTTGAAATAATTCACTATGAATGATGAGTACACAGATTGATTCATCTTCAAAATTAGGGAAGATGAAATTAGAAAGTTGTATAATTATAATCTAGCTACAGTTCTTGGTGACATCAAGTTGCAAGGGTCATTGTTGATTGTCGTGGAGATAGTAGTCTGTTGTGAGTGTTGTAGGTGGTTGCTCTAGAAGTGTTGATTGGTCAAAGAAGTCATAATAAGCAGTTGAGGAAGCTGTGGACCACGTAGGCCGTATTTGACGAGTATTAATGACGTCCGTAGGCCGCGGGGGCCGGATTCGGGAGTTGCATGAGCTGATGACCACGTAGGTCGTTGGGGCGAGTATTGATGATGTTTGTAGTTCGTTAGGGCCGGATTCAGGAATTGTATGAGCTGAAGACCACATAAGTTGTAAATGGCACATGGACCGTAGTGGTATGCTCTTATCCCACAAAAGGGAGAGGGTTACTATATTTTCCATGGTCGACGGCGGTCAACAGTGTTCGAAGATTGTCGGCGGTGGTCGACGACGATCATTGGTCTTCGACTGCCGGCGACAGTGTTCGATGACGAACAGAGATGGCCGACGGTGGTTGGCGACGGTGCTCGACTTCAACTCCATTTCAAAACCACAAGCTCTTTCCCAAGGCTTTAGCTCTCCCCTCATGAGAGAGGTGAGACTCTATTTATAGGGTTCTGGGGCAATGTGCAAGAATATGAACCATTTTGATCGGACGATCCAGAGAACTTTCCCCAATTAAACAGTGTTTAATGAACATTTGGATGCTTTAACGATGTCATAATTAAGCAATCTTGGGCTCATTGGATTCATTTTGTCGAGACGCTCGATTCAACCATAAACTTTCCAGATTCGACATCTGTTTGGCCTTCTATATGTGTCCGAAAATCTTCCAAAAGTGATTCAATGACTTGATCTGGGCTTGATTTGACTTAAATTGAACTAGTTTTTATATCATTAGGTTCATCTCATCGAGCTGGTCAGTTTGTTTATAAGTTTGTTGAAATTGGAGCTCTGGATAACTCTTAATTGATGTTTGAATGTTATTTGCTAAATATATTACCTCGAGATTCGTGTCATGCATCGATATTTGTGTCGGATGATGAAAATTTATTTGTGGCGCAATTGATGTTTAAATGTTTCTTGCTCAATATATTATCTCGAGATTCATGTAATGTCTCGATATTTGTGGGGAATGATGAAAATTTGTTAGTGTATTTCTAATTTTATTTTACATGCATATCATTCAATTCTTATGTATTTACAAATATAACACAACTTTAAATTTTACATGCACATTATCATATTAATACATGAAAAAGTGTATTTCATTTTTTAAGTTAAAATGATAATATTTTTGATGTGATATCGTATAAATGCAAAAAAAACTCTAGGTGTTAGACATCTAATTACACAAGATTTTGGTGGTATGTCTGTAAATCCTAACGTCACTTGTCTCCATTGATGGAAAATGCGACCGAATTGAGCCCTAATGCTTCACTCCTCATCGTCTTCCTCGCTTCGGCATAGTGTTAATTGTGGGCAACATCATCGCACACTTCCAATGGTTCTTGTTTCTCGAAAGCGAGAAGATCGGGATCTCAACATCTCTATGCTGCAATCAGAGAAGTCGACGGGGAATAAGGTAACAGGGCTCAGTTATGTCTTATTTTCCTACTTTTTTGCTGGCTTCGCCGGAAGCTGGTAGTCCATTTGAGAGAAGGAGCACAAGGCAAACTTTTAGGTATATATTGTGGGGTTAATGTTGATTTGTACTTAACTTTTTTGAGGCTGTGGGATTCCTTCTGAAGCAAGATGCGTTGTCTGGTTGTTTATGAAGAAAAAATTAGAGAACTGGAGTGAGAAAAGATTGAGAACCGGGACCACAGAGAGGAATGCTTGAACAATTCCACCATGAATTCAGAGTGAGGAAGAACATGGAGTTGAGAGTCGCTAACAAAAGATAGAAAAATTAGAAAGTTTGTTCAGTACACGAGAAAAGATGTATTCCATGAGAATTCAAGAAGAATTTCTCATTTCAGTTTTTGAGAATCCAATTTACCAAAAACTTCTTGAGGAAAACTTTTAGGATTGAGTTGAGTTTTGTCTAGAAAACTTGTTTAAAAATTAAGACTTTCTAGCTATGCAAGCCACTTTGGTATGTTGGTTGAGAGCTTGGTCTTTCAACTAAGAGATCCTAGGTATAACTTCTTGTATATGCGGTGTGCATGTGTTTGTGATTAAATTCGCTCAAATTTTCAGGAAAAAAATGATATTCTAGCTCATGGATGGGATAAGAAGATAATTTTCAAAAATATGATGGAAAAGTTGAGTTCTAAAGATAGTGAAGGGGGTGAAACTTCAGCAAATGTTCAAGCTTTATATAATTTGTGTATATATTTTGATTGTATTGTCTCTTTAATCAAAGAAAGTTTGTCTAAATTTTTTTTGCATTCCATTCAGTGATTGGTGATTATGATTAATGCTCTATTGTTGCAATACATATTTTGATTCAAATTTTATACCATCATTGTCTTTAGTATACTATCTTTGGTTAAGTCGTTGTCTTTAGTATTAGGCCAATTTTTTGTGGATCTTATCATAATCTTTGTTGATGTCATCATTTAGATTTGTTATAGGAAGGACTTGCATGCTACTTATTGTTGATCTTGTTACAAAACAGGGAGCTTAACTTTTTGGGCTTGGCTAATAGTCCGATCGTATATTAAAAGTGCAGGTAATTCTTGATGTTTTTATGCTAATCAGTAGTTAAAAATTATATAATTGTCAAACAGATTTTTTCTCATTCAATATCTATATCTTGATCAATATTTATATCTTGATGTTGAGATCATATCGATTTCTTTCCTCTTTGAGGACTTGAAATAAATCTGGCATTGATTGAAAATAGTGTTGTCAATTTCAAAGAATCATAGATGTATCAAGGAAATTATTTGAATTAAATTGCTAGGAAATGACATGCCAAAAATAAATGCATTATTCTTTCATTTATAAATAGGTAATGATGCATAATGCTTGTTGTGCTCTCTCTATTTTTCATGTTGTTATTGTGTTCTTCATCTCTTTCTTTGAATAAGTGGGTTGAAGACGAATTCTCCTCCCCATTCTCACTTTGCTTTTCCTTTTTATTTGTTGGTGTTTGAATGATGGAGCACTTTACTTGTGTTCGAAGGTGGTTGATATATTTATTCCTTCAACATTCTTTATTCTCTAGGCAAATGAAGAGCTTCACAGTCCAATCATTTTCTGATTCACTCTACTTCAACTTAGCAAGCCTTTGCCAACCAATGGCTACAAGTATTAGCAACTCATTTTTTTTTACTCTTTCAGCGGGTTTTGGACACTCAACATTAAAGGTTATAAGACTCAAGTTAGAAGCATCCCAACCGCGACGCCAAATATGAAGACGGCCAGACAAGGTGCTAAGACGGCCAGACTGAGCCCAAATATGAAGACCGCCAGTCGTCGTACCAAGATCGCCCTGCTAAGCCCAAATATGAAGACAGCCAGACAAGGTGCCAAAATTGTCTGACTGAGCGCAAATATGAAGTCAGCTAGTCACAGTGCCAAGATTGCCCAACTGAGTCCAAATATGAAGAAGGCCAGTCGCGGTGCGAAGATCGCTCGGCTAAGCCCTAACATGAAAAAGGCATGTTGTGGCACCAAGACTGCCCGGTCGAGCCCAAACATGACGAACATTCGCAACACAGATCGCCTGCCTGAATCCAAATATGAAGACGATTAGTTGTGGTGCCAAGATCGTCTGGTTAAGTCCAAATATGAAGTTGGTTAATCACGGTCCCAAGATCGCTCGGCTGGGTCCAAATATGAAGATGGTCAGTTGTGGTGCCAAGATAGCCTGGCTTAGCCCTAACATGAAGATCACCTGGTTGAATCCAAATATGAAGACGACCAGTTGTGGTGCCAAGATCGTCTGGTTAAGTCCAAATATGAAGTTGGTTAATCGCGGCCCCAAGGTCGCTCGACTGAGTCCAAATATGAAGATGGTCAGTTGTGGTGCCAAGATAGCCTGGCTTCACCGTAACATGAAGACGGCAAATCGCATTGCCAAGATTGCTTGGCTTAGCCCAAATATGAAGACGGTCTGTCGCGGTGCCGAAATTGCCCGACTAAGTTCAAATATGAAAAAAGTCAGATAAAACGGTCGATCGAGGCTCCAAGATCACCCGACTAGTTAAAAGTATAAAAGCTACCAAACCACAAAGAAAAACTTGAATCAGAAGTAGCCCTAGAGGCATGCCACTGCTTAGTAACAAGAATAATTACTTAATATCCCTACATAAACCCTGTGCGAGGCGTGACAAGCTCTGTAAAGGATACGGCGTAAAATACTTTAGCGCATAGCCTAGGTGGTGACATTAGTTAAGGCGAGAAAAATAGGACTTAAGCCAAGCCGAAACAACTCAAAAACTACAGAGCATCGATCAATCATCAACACATGACCGAGCAAGACCCTCAAAAAGACGTGGCAAAAGAAAAAAACCAAAAGGTACAAAAGAAAACCGAACCGCTTCATTACCAAAGAAATATGCAATTTTTATATTTACCAAATGGTCATGCTTATGAAAAAGTTGTCTATACGAAATATTTGCAAAAGTATTGTTTAAAAGAAAAACGTAAGATTTCGGAAGCAAACTTGAGGAGCCTTGCTTGTTTTGAGCGACTGAATCGTCCTCGGATGACTATTTAGAACTAGAGAACATAGTTGCAAACTCTCTAGGGTCGAAATACTTTGGATCAACCAAACCCAACCAGACGAACTAATCAGTTGCCATCAAGCATGTACTTATGTGATGTGGGTTCTAAGGTGCTAGATGAGCGGAACCATGTGACAGGGACCAGGAGTTGTTTGTTCATGTCTTGTTCCTTAATTTTAAATCTCATTTATGTATAGAATTAGAACCAAGCATGTACTTATGTGATGCTTAGCTGTTTTTTTTCTATTTGTGAGATATGTTGTCAACTTAGCGATACCAGCCTTTTATTCTTTCATATTTGGCTTGTTTTACTGTCCTTATTGCATGCCTGTGTGCTTGAATTACGTTTCTGTCATTTTTACTTTGTAGATTGTTTGGAAATCATGCAGATCATTTAGGATCTCTCAGGACCTAAAATCAAAAATTTTCTTGCAATATCCTAATAAACTTTTTAAGATTAATAAAATCCAGGATTAAAACATTCAAGTTTAAAATCTACCTTTTACTTTCTTTCATGGACTTTGGGCCGGTTTTATAAGAGGAGGCATAACATGGGCATATCTCAAGTCATATTAATAAAGCCTCCATGCTTAGGGTTGTGATAGATAGCTGCATCATATGCATGTCCCGAGGAGAAGCCCTCATGCTTCTTTAACCCGACCGACTTAGCATAGATTTCTACTTAGGTGGTTGTTTAGTGCAAGTTGGTCGTCAGAAGGCTCCCCGACCCAGACAGGGTGTAAGTCTTTTTATTGGAAGCGTTTCCAGCTTTGTAGTTGAACATTCCTTCCTCTTCCTTTCCAGCATCATCCTCGCCACTTTGGCAAGTATATGTACCACCTCTTGGAGCTACACCTGATATTCATGGGATAAAATTTTGTTCCTTTGACCTTAGGGCTACTGATGTCCCTGCGGATGATGCAATTCACGGATTGCAGACCGGGGATCTCAAGACGTGTTGGATCGACTACCTTCAAGACCAGGTAGATTTAGGATTCTAGTGGCTTAGGATGATGAGTATGTGGTACACCGACCTGACTACCTCTACCTGTTAGGGATTACTCCTCCCTTCCTTTGACTACCCCTATTGAGCCATGTTGCTCATTTTATCTTCGTTGGTATCATCTCGATTGTCTGATCACTAATGAGTTCTTACACGTTTGGGATACGACGATTTGTCCTCTACCCTTATAACCTGGATGTGCTTTGACGTATCGGGACTCCCAATCGAGATGATTCAATTATTTCGTAGGCTCTGTGTGCCGGTGAGTTTGTTACCTATGTGGGGACCGCAAGAGACTGACTCTCCATCCCGTGGCTTAGTGAGAACTTTGAAAGCATCGGGACATTCCCCTGTGAAAGAACTATCTTTGATAGTCATATACTAGTAGTCACTACTAATGTAAGCAAAACTCCTTTGGATCAAGAGTATTATTGGGCAACTCCTACGATGTAATTAACCTAGTATACGTCCCGTTGGGAGCACTCTAGACCCCACAACATGCAAACAAACATTAATCTCTGGTTATGGGTAATCTATGTAGGTATTCTTTCACAAATATTGGTCCAAGGTGCCTATGCCCGATTTTGTTTAGGCGAACATACTTAACATATCCTTGCGAAGTTTATCACACGTAGGCTTTTCATATTCTATTTCTCTTTGTTTGTCTTCTTCATTGTAAGTCTCTGCATTTGTAGTTCATTTCTTCGCCGGATCTTTCTTATGATTCAGACGAGAGACTTATTCGGAAAAGATAATTATACAACGATTGGCTAACTGACGACTCCTTCAAAAATAAGAAAGAGAAAATAAACAGAAACAAACCCAATCCAGATCGCATGATTATCATAGCTCTCTACTAATTAGTCAACAAACCTAATCTGAGGATCTTAATTATCTGCACCTATAGAATGCATCCTTCAATGACACTTTATAGATCTATGGTAAATGAATCCTAAACTCTATGGGTAAATAGCCACTATAAAACTTTTCTCCCACTTAAAAATGATAGATGCCTTTCACTCGAACTTACAAACTTGTTCATGAAAGATGAAGATGCCTGAAAATTGGACAAATATTTTGTCTAGGAAGGAACATTACTACCCTTCTAAGAGCATTTTTGAAGTGATATTAGCATAATAAATAATGCGAGGACATAAACACATACTATGTGCACTATGCAAAAGTGGGGGTATCTTATAGAGCAAATATATTAAGATGTTTTATACTTACAAAGCAAACATATTCTACCAAATAATTTAGCTAAATATCTTAACTAAATATCATAAACAAATATTTCAGTTAAATATCTGATCTTCAAAGTTGAATTTTAATTCAAATTTCACTGAGTTTGTAATAAGTTAACATTATCTGGCATTTGGCTCATTATGAAAAGAGCCTTTTTTTTATTTCAAATAATTTAATTGTGAAACAATCTACCTAACAAAATATTAGTTATTAGTAAAGGGTAATTTTTAATATATAAATTCAATTATTTATTTTCAGAAAAAACAACTTTGGCCTGTTTCAATTATATACTGGATAAAACCTTGTTATTATGGCCTAATTTTTCTGTGTGGATTCCTGACGTAGCTCTACGTGCCGCGGAGGTTATTCCTGAGTTATTTTCAGGTTATTTCTAGATTATTTTCAATAATCTCCAAATAATCCAGAAATAACCCGCGGTCTTTATTTTGGGTTATTTTTGGGTTATTTTGAGATTATTGAAAATAACCCAGAAATAACCTGAAAATAACTCAGGAATAACCTCCGCGGCACGTAGAGCTACATCAGGTGTCCTGACAGAAAATGCGCTCGCTATTGTGACCAGTTGCTGGTGTACAAGATCAGTTCAACTATTAATAAAAATTTAAAAAATCAATTTAATAATATCATTCTAATTATTTTAACAACTAAAACTAAAGTTCCCCTCTTCATAAAATCACCATTATCACAAGAAATCATTATTATAACAGCACCTTATAATTCATAGAACTATTATACAAATTTTGATTAAGACTAATTTTGACAAAGTCTTATTTTGTTGCATTATATTATTTACAGTGCAATTTAAATAGCCATCATCTTTCCCATAAAAAATGAACCAATTGTTGTACTATTGTTTATGATAGTTATCAAATAATGAAACACAGGTGTAGAAAAAGTATATAATAATTTATTAAAAATTATAATAAAATTATTGTCAAAATTTTCTAAGAAAGAAATATTTGCATGCATACCATTTAAATCTTATTTATTTGCAAATCGAGCACCTATATTTCAATTTTTTACGTATGTATGTCATCTTACTTATGCATTAAGCACTTTTTAAAAGTTAAAATGGTAATATTTTAGGTGGGTTAAGAAAGATTTTGATGGTATAAATCTAAAAAGTTATATTTTATAAGGTGTTAGATGTGTAAATATATATGAATGTATGTATCTATGTTTGTATCAATGTATACATATGTGTATGTATGTATTTATGTATATATATGTATATGTATCCATAGTTATAATCCTGCCACTATAGCTACTACTACTAAACTTACATTCCATGTATTCAGATTTATATCTACTCACATGAAGACCTTTAGCCTCCAATGCAGACCTCAATAACTCAAGTTTTTCTTGAACTTTCTCTAGTCTTGCCTACAAGAAGGATATCGTCAACGAAAGCATATACCAAGGTACGTCCTCCTGTAAATGTCTCGTAAGAGCATCCACAACTAAAGCAAAAGGTTATGAGCTTAAAGTTCATCCCTAATGTAATCCAACTGAAATAAAAAAATACTTGATCAATCCTTCTTATGTTTGAGCACAAGTAACAACTCTAGTATACTTATCTTTAATGACTTTAATATAAGTCATATCAACACATTTCTTCTCTAGAACTCTCTAAAGGACTTCTCTTGGAACCTTATCGTAAGCTTTTTTTAAATCAGATGTAGATCCTCCTTATTCTCTCTATACTTCTCCATCAAACCTCTCAATAAATGTATAGCTTCTATAGTAGACCAGCTCAGCATAAATCTAAACGGATTATGACAAATCTTTGTATTGCATTTTTAATCTATATTCAATTATCCTCTCCCATAATTTTAAAGTACGGCACATCAACTTAATTCTTCTATAATTTGCACACTCTTGTGTATCCCTTTTATTCTTAAACATAGGGACCAAAATACTCTTCATCCACTCCTACGGCATCTTTTTTAGTTTTTAAAATAATATTAAAGAGTTTAGTAAGCTAAGAAACTCTCAAATCTGCTAAATATTTTCACACTTCAATCGGGATATCATCAATTCCTACTGAGTTTACACCCTTGGTTTTTCTTAAAGCATCGTCAACTTCTTTTTTACTAATACGACGGTAAGAATAAAATATTTTATTATTATTAACGATATTAAGATCACTAAGATTGATCGTATTTTCAGAAACTTTATTGAAAAATTTATCAAAATAGTTCACCCACCTATATTGAAAATCTTCCTCTAAGTACTTTTTAATTTTCATCTTTAATACACTTTACTTAATTAAATTTTTACTTTTCTTTTCTCTTTGTTTGGTTAATTTATACATATATTTTTCACCCTCCACAGTATCTAATCTAAGATCAATAAAAGTAGAATTTTTAGTGTCACAAATTATTTCCCCCTACACGCCACTTTATATTTTTCTTAATTCTCTAAGTTTTTACAGTTAAACCAATTTTTATAATACTTCTTTTATTTTATCTCTTCTTGCAAATTATTAATCCACCGTCAACTATTTTTATTTACGAAAATCTTTCCTTTTGATCCTCCAAGTATAACTTCTGTCATTTATTTAGCAGTGTTTGTAACTTTCTCCCACATGAAATTCATTTCTTCATGAACATCCCAAATTTTAAAATCTTAAAGTTTACTCATAAAAATAATTTTATTTTTACCTTTTAAGTGCCTCATCTAATTTTATGATAACGATGTCTTGCATTTTTTATTTTACAACTCATCTTAAAATCTAGAACTAATAATTGATGTTGAATACTTAAGAACAGTTTAAGACATCATGTTAAATTAAAAAAAGTTTTATTACCACTTCATTATCTTCAAAACATCCTAATTCTTTTCAACTATAAATTGAAAATATTACATATTTTAGCTACTCTTTTTCATAATTTATCTTATATTGCGAATTATATATTCAAACACTTCTCATGATTGAAATGCTCCTTTAAGCAAATTGAAAGTATAGATTTGAAATAACATTAAGGAAACAAAATTAATGATAAACTACATAAATATCCTTTTAAATGTATTATAGAAACCTTTATTTCCTGAAAAGAGGAGGAATAAAAAAGGGTCTTATTTTTTAAAGTTAAAAAGGGGCATTTACACACATCCACCCAATTCCTATGTATTTACATATAACACCTAATTACATTTTATACATTTACACCACCAAAATCTTTCACATCACATCAAAACTATCATTTTTTTTTAACTTCTAAAAAGTGAAACACACCATTTCATGCATAAAATGGTATATTAGTAAATATTGAAGTGCTAGCTATGTAAATTCATATAAATTGAATGGTATGTAGCTAACACTCAATACTACTGAAATTTGAGAAAACAAAACATGAACATGAAAAGCATTAAATGATAGCTAACACTCAATACATCTGAAGAAAAGAAATCAAAACAATTATACAATGCATGCATGTCACCTTCCCCTATAATCCACAGAATCTTGAAGAAAACATTTCAATAACTCCTATTATCCAATCTAGTTTTCATCTTCAGACGAAATTTTACATTAATGAACATCTGACAGAAGAATTATATAAAAGGACCTAATTGTCTTTGTATGGCAGACAAGATTAATTCTATCACATCCAGAGTATCAGGAAAGGGAAGAGAAGCTATCAGCAGAGCAGAACCTCCTTTAATTAGAAAAAAAAAAAGACTTATTATGATATTAAATCTTATTTACAGCATGATCTTCATCTTCCAAGACCAAAATCCCCAATCTCTATCAACTTTCATCACCAGCAGTTAGTTTACACAGCAGCAGGTTATTCAATTAATGAGTTCTTTCAACAAAACCAAACTTGAGCTGGCTCCAGGCTGAACCAGAGTGCAGAATGCCCAGTTCTTTATCGTCTCCATTCTCCGTCTCGACGTTAAACTTGAATTCCTTGGATGCTTCAATCTCAGACACATTGTGGCTGATTCCATTTGGTGTATGTTTATCTCTTTTAGCTATAGCCTCCCCTAAATCCATTGGAGACACCGGAATTACATCAATGGAGGTTTCGGGTTGCTTTTTCATGCGCTGAGCGAACTCCCGTGCTGTAAATTCAAAAGCAACATCCTCATCATAGTTTCCAGCGGAGTTGGCGAGTATGGATCCACTCTCATCAAGAAAAGGGTGAATTGCCGTGATCCGGCCGTCGAGAATCGAGCCGTTATCTTTTGCAGCTCGGCCATTGAGAAGCTTGCTCTTAGTGAAGTCTTGAGCAGTCAGAATCTTAGGTGGCTGAACTGAAGGATACAATTCCATATCAGGAAATGGGGAAGAAGTGCCGGAACAAATGGAGCCCGGTGAAATTAAGTGACCTATAGGGCTCCCCGGATGGAGCTGATACGGATGGAAGTCATAAGGCTCGGTTATTTTGCCATTGGAATTGAATGATGGAGACAAGAGCTGCGCGAATGGAACCTCCGGCGAAGATGGAGTTGTGTGCTGCAGGGGTTCTGGAGGAGTGAAAGGAGCGGTGGAGGGTTCGGTGGTGAAGTTGGAGAAGACGGGTGGGGAGACTAACTTGGTGTCATTAGCGTAGGGGCCAATGGCGAAGATGGAGGATCGTGGAGGAGAATAGGAGTTGGATGCGAGGGAAGAGAGGGAGAAGAATTTTGCGGGTGATTGCATGGTGGAGGGAGGCTCTGAGTGGAGGAAAGAAGAGGGGGAGGAAGGCGGAGCGACTATGAGTCCTGACGATTGGTTTGAGTTAGCCAAAGTGGGTGAAATGGGGTCTTCTGTGGGCTCGGGAACGAGGACTGATTGACTGATACGAGTTGGTTGGCTGTGAGATCCAAAGCACCAGTATGCGTCTAACCAAGCCTTCCATCTTCTCCTCTGCAACAAATAGAAAGAGAGGTTAGGATTTACTTGACAACCAAAAGTGCTCTAACTCAACTCATAGCGCATGATTAGAATGAAACCAAGCAAATATTGACAGAGATGTAAATATCCCATTGCCAAAAAAGGGCAAAGAAAGAAATCCATGGCTAGAGACACTCGATGCAAATCTACGAATTGATTAAAATAGAGAAAAAACCAAGAAATTGATAGCAATTTCATAAAATAAGGTTAAATTAGACACATTGAAAATTGGATTAATGTTATAATTTTGTAGTATTTCTAAATGGAGACATTATTTCCAATGTGTTAACCAATTTTAAATGGCAATGCTCTTTTCCCATTTAATTTCTTAAAAGGTTCCTAAAAGAAGCCCTCTTTAAGGGTCTGTTTGGGGCAGCTGCAACTTATTGAATAATCTGCTGATAAGCTGATTAAAAATAATTTGCTGATGAGTTATGTGCGATGACTACTACAAATTTTTATTTTTTTGGAAAAGCTAGACCTCAGCCAGAAAGCTGCCAAAACTCAGTTTACCCAAACAGGTCAGGTGCATTTTCAAAACGCCACTACACCAAATAAGCTGCCCCAAACGGACCCTAAGTTTGAATATACAACTATTTCATCACCAACTTTGAACTCGAATTGCTTATTTGCATCGAACAAAAGCAAAATATTAACATAATTCACAACAATTTTTTTTGCAAATATCCTCATGCTACTCATGCAAACATTGCTGGTAACTCTTCTTCCAATTAATCTTAGAAAATATCAAAGCACTAGCATATCATCCATAATGGGAATATAAACTCTAAATTTACTAATAAATTTGTTGATGACTACCAACCACATATATGCCAATTCCCATATTTTTTAGATCCAAGCAAAACTAGAAAAATATATAGACTCGTGCTCCCTCTAACAAATCCCTTCTTAAATAAATCATTATCATATTTCTTAAGCTCAGCAAATTCAGTTGGATTTATTTAATGATGAGACAAATTGAGCAAATATGACCCACGAACAAATCAATAGCATATTTTATATCCTCAAGTGGTGGAAATTAATTAGAAAGATCATTAAAACAAATACCTTGAAAATCATTAATAATTATTAAATGTCATATACAAAGTTATAATGTCAGACAACATTCGACTAAGTAGGTACAAAGCCATATATCACACCATCAAATATGCAAAGGCTTTGTTCTTCATTAGAAGCACTAGATTCTATTGCAAACTCAACTCTACGATAGATTTTATAAGTTTTAGAACTAATTTTTTTTCCCATCAGTCTTGAAACCATAAATATTAAAAATCCGGAGTAAAATTTATATCATATGATCAACTTCTATCCAAAATAGCATAAACAAAAAAAATGGCAGCACGTTACATCAAATTTCATCAATACAGGTAGCAAACGGAATAGGAATTATTTTCTTTGAGAATAAAAAATAGTAGTTTTATCTGCCCAGACTATCTTACATAGTTTCTCCATACATAGCCAACACGTTTTAGCTTTGCTCGGCCAGTTTCAGTTTTATAAATCTCACTTATTGCTCATCAAATAGATATTGTTATTTACAAATTCATAATCAAAATCAATTATTCCACTACTCTGTCAAAAGAAAACTTTAAGATCAATTTCATAATTAAAAGTAAACACTGCAATTTTAATATTTTTAGATCAAGTCATCCTCTAAATCAGAACTGGCACTCATGATTTAAGCAAACCACATTATTAAACACATTAATTTCTATTTTAATTACTTCCCCCATCCCTTACATTATTAAACACAGTATTACCTTCTAGTTGAATTCATAATTATGATTGAAATCGACTCTAACTTCATATGCAGGAACTAAAATGGTTTCCAAATGTTCAATTCCAGCTTTAACCATATAATACTTATTATTATTTAATAATTCAACCAACTGATTTTATAGTGCTCAAAAGCTCATTGTTGAATCATTTTAGAACATCGGGTCATGTAATGTCTATGGGTTATGCCCAAATCCTACTAACATTGAGCAGAAGAGGGAGAGAAAGAGAGAGGAGTAACTCTGTGGGAAGAGAGCCCTTTCCCCTCATTGTTTAAACACTTGACCCCTATTTATAAATCATGGGGTGTCCTTTTGTCATGGTATAAATTACAAAACAAAAATATATAAAGATAAATAATGTTCTATCGCCTCTTTCAACTTTATATCATGTCGTGGAGCTTTACATCATATTCTGCAGCTTGATGTCATGTTATCCATATAACTGAACTCGACAGCTCGGCAGATGAGCTTGGCAACTCGACAGCTCGGCAGATGAGCTTGGCAACTCGATAGCTCGGCAGATGATCTTGGCAACTCGCCAGCTTGACAACTTAGCAGCTCGGCAACTTGCCAGCCAGGGAGCTTGACGGCTTGCCAACTCGATAATTTGGCATCTCGATAGCTCGATATGCCTTTTTAGGTGTATATTTTCACAATTCTTTTTCTTTAACAAGAAATTGCGAAAAGAATAAGAAAATGAAAAACATGAAGCTATGCATTGCTCGTCTCTATAATATATTTGTATACTTCTTTTATCTAAAAAAATGAATTTATTAATACGAACTAAAACTATTTTGATATAAATGAGTGGTATATTTCACTATGTATTGACTATACATCCTGGGGGCACTTTGGTTACACCTACAGGATTTTGCTCTGCAAACATTATAGCTCACCTTCAAAGATTTTATAGTTGACTTAATTGTCTTGTAGGGAGAATTTCCTGAGAGTTATCAGTAAAAAAAAAATTAATCATCTTTTTTTTTTATGTGACTAGATGAACTATTTCTATATAATATAACTCGGTCATACAAGAATTAAAATAATTTTGTTAAATTCGGACTATCATTCACCTAGAGGCAATTTGGCTAGACCTATAGGATTCTGTCTTGAAGGATGGCTCATCTTCAAAGATTTTATAATCGACCTGAATGCCTTATAGATAGAATTTTTTTATGTCTTATAGGGAGAATTTTCCGAGTATTATCCGTAAAAAATAAATTTCATCCCCTTTTTTATGTGACTACATGGACTATTTCTGCATAATATAATTCATTTATATAAGAATTAAAATAATTTCGTTAAATTCAGACTATTCTTCACCTAGGGGCACTTTGGCTACACCTATAAGTAGTAGTTGTCATAAGTTTTCAACATTACTTAGGATAAGATCACGTGCTCTTCAATCCTTAAGTTAATTAACTTCATCATTTATTCAGCTAAGTTATATTTCGAAAACTATTTTTCCAAAATCGTCCCTAGCAATTGGGTATCGAGCTGAATAGGGTGTAAAGTTTGGATAATCATTTTTTGCTCTTAAGAAACTTGCTTATGAGATAAAAGTTCCTCGATTTACCAAAAAAATATTTTGAAAAATGAAAGCACTAATGAAAAATTATATAGAGCAAGTTAGATGTAGAAGAGTTTAAAGAGTGTAAAAATGAAATATTTAAGGATATATATATTATCTCATCTGGTGAAAATTCCTCTAGTATGATCTTTGTTGTGCCTCTAGAGACATCTACACAACTTCAAATTTAAAGCATATATTTATGCTCGCCACAACTTTCAGGATATTGAATCCTTTTAAAACGTCGAGTCTTGTAATGTCAGTGGGTTATGCCCAAATCTTACTAGTATTGAAAAGAAGAGGGAGAAAGAGAGTTGGGAATAGCACATGGGAAGAGAGAGCCCTTCACCCTTGTTTAAGCATTTGACATTTATTTAGAAATCATGGGGTGTCTTTTTATCATGATACAAAATAAAAATACATACAGATACATAATGTTATGTCACATCCTGCAGATTACATCATCTTCTGTAGTTTTATGTCATGTCATTCTATAGCTGAACTCAGCAACTCGGTTGGTGACTTTGACACCTCGGCAGCTTCACATGTGAGCTTAGCAACTCGGCAGCTTGGCAGCGTTGTATCTCGCCAGCTTAACAACTTGGTAGCTCGACATATCTTTTTAGGTGTATACACTCATCCATTTCATGATTTGTTAAGTTGTCATAATATTTAGTCCCACTAATGAGAGATATATAAATAGTACATAATGTTTTGATACTAATTTGATGCTAGATACTCAAAATATCTAGGGTTTCAAAGGCAATTAGGACAAGGAAAAAAATTTAAATTACAAAAAGGAGAAAAGTATTCACAAATCAAGGAACATTAAATACACAAAAACTCATTTTCTTTAGAGGCAAACTAGAAAATATTAGAGTATAAACTAAAACGAGAATGCAATAATCAATTACATCCAAATAAATCAAGAACAAAATAGGCTAAAAAAATAAGAAAGCAATAGAAAGGTCGCATCAAAATCAAACAAAATTTGAATTGTTGCCAAACTGATCAAAATCAGGATTCTTGCATAACCAATATCAAAATAATAGATATAAAATAAACTAATGAAACAAATCACCGCAAATTATTGAAGATTAAAGCCTCCAACCAAAACAAGGAGATGATATCCCCAAAAATTTAGTTATTTTTATATTACACTACGTAGAATCACATATCCAACAAAAGCACCCAAGCTTAAAACTAGAAGTAAAATTTTACTAAATAAAAGCTACTTCACAAGCCCCAGCTATCTATTTAAAAATTTTATAAACGTAGATTGGTAAATAAAATTGACATAAAATCAATTCCTAATAAGTATAGCAAACTAAAATTCTTTTTTTTTTTATAGAAACATGGCAAAAGAACTTTTGTTTGGACTGCTCTAGAAAAGTAATTCCAATCCTTTCAACAGCAGAGTAGAATGAAGCCATGAAATAAATATGAAAATGGGATGAACCTCATAATTATTGCATCGCAAAACATTCAAAAAACCTATAGCAAGCAACCGAGGAAATGGGATTCCTTCCATCCCCGTGCAATAATTCAAAACGTAACCCATATACAGAGAATCATGTACAATTTCTATCCTGAAATTAAGCCATATTAAAACAATAATGTAGTAGTTCACACCATCTAGAAACTTTAACCAGTTGGCAACCAAAACAATACAAAAATATGCAAATCATATAGCCCGATCTGTCACCATGGCATCAAAGACAGAATCCCTTCCGTGATCAAAAGCATTCATCTTAAGCTTAACCAAAATTTCAAAAATTAAAAAAAAATAATAGATCAAATAAAATAACATTTTTAAAAAAGAATTTGATCAGCTTTTCTATCAAGTGTAAACATGTAGATCTCCATCATCCGGAAGAAACATTGATGCATGTAGATGATGATAGGGAGCTATCTTCCATACTCGTGAATGATAGGTCTCCGTTTTGTACACAATAGATGCATACATGCATAGTTTTTGTATTTTTTGATTTTTTAATGTAAATGCATATTTTCACAAAACCTACGGGCATGTTAAATTGGATCTTTGTCTTCATGAGTGGACTAATATTCACAATCAACCAAGAGTTAGAGCCGGTTACCTTAATCATCCAAGTTCTTTATCCCCACCCGTTCGGCCTCAAATCCTTATTGCATTCAATGATTCACATGCAGTGCTATTAACTATTTTGGAAATGGCAAAGCAATTTCACACTTGTTTGTAAAATTTAGGTTGGAAAATTCTTTGTTCTCCTCTATCTTCATGGCTCCATTAATATTAATGTCTCAGACTTCATGCATATTCTGATTAGACTCCACGATGATGAAGATTACTAATGTATATTTTCTCAATGATTGTATAATTAGAATACTAAAGTGGACTGCTGCATTTGATGTTAAAGGAAAAATGTCCAATTGTTTGGGTTTGGATTTTCTTTCCAGATATTCATGTCATTTTATTAATCGTGGACGGATTTTTTCCATGGGATTTATATTTAAAAATCCTTTGAAATCGAACTCCGCCAATGCTATACTTAATAGACCTTCTCAAGCTTGTGTTTTGATTGAAGTGGATACTTTCATCCAGCATAATAAATAAACTTTAATTGGCCTTCAATTGAGAGTAATCATCAGTAAGTGATTTTTTTAAGAAATTATCAAGATTTTGGTAAGATTCCTTTTTTGCTCCAATAAGCTATTTAACATGTGGAGCAAGGTGGGGTTGGTTCTAGAGGTAATTGATTTCAAAGGTTATCTCTTCAAGGCTGCAAAGTAGAGTGTGTGGCCAAAATTAGTAATGATTTAGTTCTTCATAATAATGTTGTATTGATGGATCCACAGAAGGAAACAATAGCAATGGTCGTAGATACAACTAATTATAGAGAAGTGGATCATTTTTCTATTTGCCAATATGATTTTTCTCAATTCTAGTTGCTTTTTCTTTCTTCGACCTATTCGTCTATTTTGCACACTGCTGTTTATATTGCTTTAGAATCACCTATTTGGGGCTCCTTAGATTGATAGGTAGTTGCAATTACCTTGATAGTAAAAAATTTTTATTATTCTATCAAGTGAGCTGATTATGATTAATTTTGACAAAAAATTATATATCTGGAAGACCCTTCTATAGTTGAATGCTCGGAAAAGGTAGAAACAGTTTTGAGGGGTTTTGTAGGATAAGTCGTGGGAAATATAAAAAATTTTCTAAAGTGGCCAAATGCAATTGGTCTTCCTATAATGTCATCTAATTAGAATTTTTAATCCTTCACTGCTTTTGACCTTGGATCATTTGTTTTATTCTATCATTAAAATGAGCTATCCCTTCTGTTATTATTATCATTATGTTCTCCTCATTTGCTTTAACAAGCCTACTTTATGCTTGATAATTGGCATCCTTTTAGATTCCTTGATATGGATTTTGATTTCAAGCTGCAGCAATCTCTATTTGGTTTGCTTTTCTTCTAGTGGCTTCATTTTTGCTTCACCCTGAAAGTTTTTTTTAGCTTACGTGAATATATCCATGTTCAAACCTTGACACTTCATTTTTTTTTTCCTTTTGATTTAGTGCATCAACTTTAATCTTCGTGGTTACTCTATATCCATTCATTCTGACCTATCATATATATATATATATA
>NW_018164730.1:352109-361597 GCF_001263595.1 Phalaenopsis equestris | reverse complement strand
TATATATATATATATATATATGTGTGTGTGTGTGTGTGTGTGTGTATGTGCGCGCGCGCGCGCGCGCACGCATTTAGGCTTTAGTATAATTGATGATTTCAATGCCTTACTATTTAAATTTATATATATGTTGTTGATGGATATTAAAAATACGGATCATGGATTGTATAGATTGTATCTATGTAGAAAATGACTCTCTGATGAGTTTTTGAATGATATAGCAGAATCTGTGCAAGTGACATCACAACTGTTCATTGGTTTTTCGGAAAGTAAGTTTCAAGGTCCATGTATGAAGCACAAAAATCAAGCATACCTAACACAAGTTGAAACCAAGTTGAATTTATACCGTGAGGATTTTCAACCTATGTATTGGTGTTGGACTGCATATGGTGAGTATGAACCAGATGTTCAGTAGGATCGTATTGGTGTTTCATCAAATTTTGCCCCTCCAAAGGAATATGATCCTAGCATATGAAGACATGCTTTTTGATACAAGTAGAGCTCATTTCGTTTAGAATGTTCCCAAGGATGATCAAGCGTCGAACGATGAAGCGTAAAAATTTTTCTAATTTACTAAATGCTGCACAATAACCTTTGTGGGAAGGTTGTACCACAAATTAAAAGTCAACAATAGCGCTGAGAATATTGAGCATTAAATTATATTATAATATATCTAGATAATGCTTTAATCAAATTGCACTATTAGTGAAGAAAAGAAACCCTAAGAAAATTTTAGTTTCATAAAACCTCTAGAGAACAAAAATATTGGTATCAAAGTTAGGGTTATTATTTCATGAGATAGATTGTTGTGTTAATGGTTGCATATTATATTACAAGGCAAAAGAAATACAGACGTAATGCAGATTTGGTTGTGTTGAGAGATTCAAATCAATAGACTGAGAAAATAAAAAATTACAAAAATTTTTCACACAAATGTCTCTTCTATTTACCCCACATTCTCCGGCTTCAAAGATGATTCGTTTCTACACATACAGCTCCTCACATGACATAGCATAAAAACAGATTTGTTGATACCAACTCTTTGGGTCATCTGTCAGATGAGGAAGCCTGGAATATTTCGAGCGTACTTACCTGACTTTGTTATTGAACCACACAACATTAAACTTAGTTTATGTGTATATTGGTTTACACCATACAGTCAGACTGCAACACTGCTTATCTTGGCCCGTAATTATTACACGATATAACTTGCCTCTGATTTGTGCATGACCATGTCGTTCTATTTCTAACGTTGATCATATCATGTCTACATAGCTCAAAAAGAAAAACTATTGACTACTTACAACCTATAGATGAGCTTCAAACATTATGGAAAACAGACGTGCTTAATAATAATATTACTATGAAACAAAATTTTAAACTTAAAGTTGCGCTGATGTAGAAGATTAGTGATTTTTCAAGTTATGGGATGCTATCTAGTTGGAATAATGCGGAAAAATTAGATTGTCCTTAATGTATGGATCTGTACATGGCATTCACCTTAAATCACGCCATGCCCAATTAATAACTAAGGACAATTTATGATAGATGATTAATGAAATACTAAAGATAATTGAGAGCTCATAACTAACTTCAAATCTTTTGTTGTTACATTTAATTAGACAAAATGAAGTATTTTTTTGGGTATTTCATACTAGAGAACTAATTTGATTAGACATAATTTCAATGTTATGATAATTGAGAAAAAAAATTTGATAACATGTTCAATACTAGGATGGATTATAAGAGCAAAAATAAAGATAATATCAAAGCAAGATTGAACTTCGAGGAGTATTGCAAAAAGAGAGTTTGAACTTCAAGAGATAAAGACAAGTAAACTAAGAAAGTCTAAAGTTAAGTATCGTCCAATATTGGATCAAAAAATAATATTACGCGAATGGATGCATTTTTTGAAATTTTCTTGCAGATATATGTCCAACTCAAACAGTTGCGTTGACGTGGGAGCAGAAAAGATAATTGACATTAAAAATCATGCATGTCACATTTTTTTTGTAATTTTTATTGTCAATTGCATTTAGTGTTCTGTCAAATTCAATACTTAGTTCATTAATCAAACTTTGAGCATTTATTAAAAACTTATGTTTAGGAAATCTGAATATTAATGTGTTGAGAAAACTTGAAGTTAGTACTTCATTAATATTATGTAAACTCGAGCAGATATTTTCTCCTTGTTTTCTTAACTCTATGGAGCACCTGCCCCATCTTTGTTATGAGGCTATACATGAGAATTTAGTACAGTACGAATGGATGTATCCTTTTGAGGGGTATGTCATCTTAATGTCTAACTTTTTATATTATAAAGATTTATTATCATAATTTATTAAAAATGTTTAAATGTTTCATTTTTTTAAAAATAAAAAAAAAACTATACAAAATAAAGTACGTCTAAAGGGCTGAATATGCAAAGTATGCTTGTTCTTTCAGAAAATAATATTATGCTATTATTATGTTGAACAACATCATCCAATACATCAAACCAGTGGAGAGATGTCTTCACAGTCCAAATTATTAGTAATTTAGATATCAAGAGAAATATCAAGGAGGCATGTTACACGCTACCTCAATTTCGAGTGGTGGTTTTAAATATTCTTCTTAACTGTGACGAAATCCAAACATTTAGACGGTAAGATTTCTACTAATTAGACACTATTACTCATAATTTCATATTAACTTGCTCATAATAACTAATAATTATGCGAGTAAGTTGTTTGTCAGCAATTTAAACATAGAGAACAACTCTGTCATAATAAAAAAATTAAAGAAGAATTTCTAATATGTTTCAAATTATATGTTTTTTTTACATTTAAGTAACTCTTCAATTCAACAATATGTAAGTTGGTTGCTCAAATTAAAAATAATTATATTTTGAAATTTGTAATAGGTTCACAATCAGAGTAATAGAGTTATGGGTGATGACTTATTAGATCTTGTTTAAGCGTCTAAGCACAATGTCACTACATGACAAATATTTAATGTAAATGGTTATAGATTTCACACAAATTCTTGCGTGTAATGAAGAAGACGTATAATTGTGATGCCTGAGTTAGAGGAAACACCCAATCGGATAATGAGATCAACTACTACAACATTTTGCAAGTAGTAGTGCAGTTGTGATATCCACGTTGTGTTAATTGCAACATATATTTATTCAACTATGAGTAATTTCATTGTGTTCTTAATCAAGGTATAAGAACACTAAACTCATATGATATCACGAAAGTTAAAATGAACATAAGATATGTGAAGTTTGATTTATTTGTTCTAGCACGTCAAGCTAGCCATATTTATTATCTTGGATACTCTGGTATATTTTGAGCTGGAATGAGATTCATGAGTTACCTTGATTTAGAATAAATTGAATTTATTATTGCTACATGTGTATAACTAAAATTTCTATTTCAAGTTATACCCATCCAGACAGGCCATTACGCATATCACAGAGTTCATTAATAGTAGATATGATGCTATGTATCTCTCCTAGAAGAACCTGATCGTGATTCAGGACATGTGGTTCAGAGGGTTCGAGATAAAATCAGTTGATTTGAACTGTAATTATAATTTTGTGTTTATTTGTTATATTAATAAATATTGTGTAACATTTATTTTGCACTTGTTTAAGTATCATCAGAAGATCCAACATTATTTTTAGGATCGATTCAGGCATCGGTTGGGTGATACGCTCACAACGGTCTGTAAGAAGAGAGAGCAGTCGATCTGGGTTAAGGTGGAGATAGGGGCGAATTTGATCTGATTATGGGCAACTCCCAAATATCAAGGGAAGAGAGATACAAGCCAACAGAAATAGAGAAACTAGGGAGCAGGGGCGCCACACTCCACATTGGAGTATCGGTCCCGCGCATAGAGCACTAGAGAAAGTTGACAAGATTCACTCAATACTTAATAATTCATTGATGAAATTATCTGATACTTACTATTTTTTCATGTTCACAGACTTAGGAGCTTATTCAGTCACCCGCCACTGCAGAGTAGCATTTCCAAATACATCAACACCTAGGGATGCAACAGTGAGTCTTTGACCTTCCAGCCTATCTCGACGTGTCTATGTAAGTAAAAAAAAATTGTATTTTTTTTTACAATTTAATTACATTTTTAACGTAAATTATTAATTATACATTGATTTTAATTTTATAGAACGATTACGAGCACATTTGGGACACACAGAGCCAGAGGCTGATAGCCCGCTAGTAATATTGGAAATTTAATTACATTTTTAACATAAATTATTGATTCTACCGTATTCTGATGTTTATTCTACGTCCGACAAAATCGAATGTTTTTTCATAGTTAAATTTAGCGTCCACAAGAATCTCGATGCAACATTCTAACAGCGCACATTTCAAATGCAACATCCAAAGCAAACATTTGCGTCGTCAATTCCTCATGCTAATTGCCTTTGCGTTAGGCAATTTGCCGGCATAAATTCGCTCGCGGTAATTGTCCTATTAGCAGCAAAAATATCTGACATTAATCCGCAAAATTTCTTTAGTAAAAAGGTTTAATATATTTCAAAATCTGTAAATAAACCACCATAATCTGATGAAGTGGATGCTTGCAAACTTTCTGTTCCAACATATGTGACTTTTAATAGATATATGTGTAAAGCAAAAGGCAAAACACATATTAATTTATACACATTAACAAACACAACACGTCTTCTATATAGAAGTATTCTCACTCACTTTCTATTGGAAAATAAAGCCCTAAGGGGGTGTTTGGTAGCACACTTTTAATCAGATTTAACCTAAATCCAGTCAAACACAAACACAAAAAAAAACGAAAACTAAATCCAACTCTACGTTAAACCGCTTTCTTCCATGTTCCGTCTCTTTCTCCCCATTTCATCTCCTATGGGACGTACATTCATATTTATTAAACCCGGGTGTGAGGCGGATTTAATAGATTTACATTGTTGTTTCTTGCGGCATTCGTTCCCCTCACGGCTTGCCGGATTTACCGGATTTGATAAATTATACTTAATATGAATCCGGTGCTGCAGCCAAACACGGCCTAAAAATTAATCCAAGAGCTTAATACTAAAAGATAGTCCGCATAGGATACCATCACCAGTTCACATTAAAAGTTTAACTCTAAATTTGTATCTTTGATATCACCATCTGCCCCGAGAGATTTTATGTATTATAGCGCAAAGGTTTACAACTCAGTTCAAGTGCTCGCATAACAAGTAAATATGCGCACATGCACCTAGACTAAAAACAATCAAAATATAATTTGTCTCTTTCTGAATCTCTATCAAGGGCAATTTGTCTGAACGTTAAAAGTTTAGAAGATAACACAAGTAAATGTCAAGGCAAAGACAAAAACAAAAGAAAGTTGCGTGTGAGCCAAACTCTTTAATTAATATGAGCCAATCTCTTTAATTAAGTGTTTCAGACTAAATCTACACTTATAGGGATGATTTTGAGCACAAATTAGAAGGAATCAAGCGAAGGCATCAAAATACGTACACAAAAGCACACGTTTGAATCTGTCGCTGATGAAGAAAAAAACATAGGACTACAAACTCATCCTATCTGCACTGAATTTAAGTGAAGTCCGAAAATTTTTCAAAAGCTAAGAACCCGAAAAGCTTAGCAGTATGATTTACAATCTACCGTCTTCCTTCTGATTCTAAAATCCAAATTAAATAATTATTGAAACTAAAAACTTAGTTAAATAATTAAAAAATGATTCTGGCAGCATAAGAATGATTGCAAAAACCCAAACCAAGTTATTAATTAAATAATTAAAAACGGACGATTCTGTCGGGCGCAATCACCATAAATCCAATTATTGAAAAGTATATACCCAAAAGATAAAAAAAACAAACTAAACTGCAAATTAAACAAAAAAAAAAAGAAATAATGAATTCCTTCAACAGAACCAAAACCTTCAGGTAAATTCTCAATTATGTCATGTCAAAAAAAAAAATGATGCACTATTGAAACCATAAATTCCATGAACAAATAGAATAAACCTACCCGAACCGAACCGGGCTGAACTCGACTCCCCGCCGAAGCAATGGCGTTCGCAGCTGCAGCCACCGTTTCCAAGCTATCATGACCGTTCACTCCCCTCATCACTAATCCCTTCAACAAATACCATTAAGCAGAAACCCTAACCCTCCAGCTCGGCCTCTTTTCTCTCTCGAACAACCAATCCCAGCCACCAAATAAAACAAGCAATCGAACACCAAGTTCTTCCCAAAAGAGCACAGAGCTGAGAATCCTCACCGGAAGCGTATACTTCCCGCCACCAAAGAACGGAGACGGAGTTTCAAGATCTAAGAGCAGAAGCAGAGGGAACTTCGCAGCAGAATCTGAGAAGACTTTAAGTAACGAACGTCGAGCAGGCCAGTGAGAAGAAAGTTACAGATGCCCACAACTCAATTAAACAAATTACACTCCTACCATTTCAACTGCTCGATTGCCCAATATAAATCCTCTGGGAAGCGTGTGAAATTAAAAAAGGCCATGCACGCGTGCGCCACACGTGCGGAGTGGCTGTTGTTGTCTTACACGGCTCTTTCTTCCACATCCACGTGAACAGAAAACTGGTCCAATGTTTGGTGTCCGTCGATATTTATGGCGGTGAGTTTGATATTAGCACGACTCTTGAAGAAAATCCGACGGATGTAGGAGCTTTTTCTTTCTTATGGAAAAGCGAATTTGCATGGGATATTTACCAGTGCTGGTGGCTGTTTGATCAAAAGGCAAGACTTGACGGTTCACCGAACCACCGGCAGCGAAAAGCAAAAAATAAAATTTCCGAAACTTCTTTTCATAATAAAAAATTCCGAATCATTTCACGTAGTGTTGATTTGGTCTATAAATAATACTCTTTCCACAAATATATATATATATATATATATATATATATGTTGAATTAGAGAATGACATGTAAATCAATATCAAAGAATAGAGCGTTGGACAGATGAGAGGAACAGAAGAAGCAAAGAAGAAAAAATATAATACATATTAATGCAAGTTTGCAAAGAATAAATTCAATACATCCCTTTTTGAAGAGAAATGACCCTCCTTATTTATTGATCATATAGGGTTTTTAGTAAGTTACATAATTGTTTCTAGTTTAATATAAATGTCAAAGTAATTAATATGCATCTTTATATTTATAACTAACTCTAAAATTCATAACTAACACTAGCACTATTTTATATTCGTAACTGCTAAAAGGAAAAGTACTTAGGTCGAAGAAGAATAGCTTGCCTTAGCTTCTTCTTGAGGAAGAAGAAGAAATCCCTCAAGAAATGTTCTTGGAAGCTCCTCGAATGCCCTCCCTCGAGCTCTCTTCTTCCGTAAGCTCCCCCAAGCAAAGTGACAGCAGATCCTTGCAAAATACCCTCCTCCCCATTGGTCAAACAACCATAGGAAGATTAGCTAAGGGGTCTAAGCCATTTTTTCAATTTGGAATGGCCCTAAAATATCTCATATACCTTATTTTGATGAAGAGCTAGGCAAAAGGGGATGGACTGGCGGTCCTGGTCGCCTTGTCGTCGGGAATTCGGGGATCAGAGGGTCAAAATTCATGAACTTGTCTCGACGACATGGCCACGCTCGAGATGTGGTCACGCCACTATTTAAAGTGTCGCAGATTAATGGCGCATGACCACTCTCGAGACCCGGTGTAATTACGTCGAGTGTTCTTCCTGGGCCACGTGGTCACGCCACTTGCGAGCGTGGTCACACAGATCGACAAACTTGGGTGTCTGTTAATATTTAGGCATGGTCATGCCTAGATTGCTGTGTAATTATGTCGTAGCCTCTGTTTGGCAGGCGTGGCCACGCCACCTTTAGGTGTGGTTATGCCGACCACAACCTTTTGGGGCTATGTGGGGTGGACTTGACAAGGCCATGCCTCAATTAGGTATGGCCACGTCACTAACTAGGTGTGTTCACACCTGAATTACATATGGTCACATCAGAATATAGAAAGATTGGGCTTTCGTAGAAGGTTGCAAAGGGGGTTACAGGTCTCGCGGACCTCCAGAGCATCGAATTTGAGCAGGTAATGATCCTTGAACCTCCTTAGGGACCATAAATGCATTTCAAAATAGTTAAAGAAGCTAAATTGTCTACGTATCCTCGAGCAGAGCAGTTCCAGCATGAAATTCGCCTATTCAGGTCTTGGAAAATAAGGCTCAGACATAGTACGAGGTACTCTAGTTGACGGTCTGCACCAAAAGAATGCCCATATCAACAGGATACAACCTTTTGTCACAGGAATAAAAGTCAACCTGGAGGATACCAGAAGCAATGTCGGCTTTGCCACGATTGACTCAAGGCGCGGTTATGACGGTGTAGAACCCAACTATAGTGTCATGTCACTCGACGAGGATATTTGTGTATGTTGCATAAAAATATATGTCAAGTACAAGTTTAGAAGAGAGGTGATTGCAATCAGTCTCCAAGTTGAAGATTGTACTGTGGAGGATGATTGTGTAAGAAAAAAATTACACCCAATACCTAGCTGGGTGCCCCAAATCCTAGCAGAGACCTCTAGAAATGAGCAACAATTTGACCCCCTGATGTGGCGCCTGAGCGCCAGAAAAAGATTCTCCAAAATCAAGCTGGAATAAAAATGTTGCCCAAATACATTTGTTTCTAGTGTTAGAAACAGAGCACCTAGAAACTCTACATCTCGGTACGGCGCTTAGGTGCATGTAACTAAAATGTGCAATTTAGCCTTTAAAGGATCATCATCATTGCGGGACTTGTGCATGCACTAAAGCTAGATTTTACGAGTTCTCTTGTGAGAGAGATGTTGGAGTGCCCGCTAGTTCCATGTGTAGAGAGGTTTTAATGGTGTATTTTGCACATTCTCCCCATTTCTTCATAGTAAATTTTTTGGTGTGATGTGGTTTGTGATTTTTTCTATTGCTAAGGTTTTTTTCGTATTAAATTTGAGTGCTCAATATTTTCTCTTTTTTATTACTTTATGTGCATATGTGCTTTATTTTATTTCAGAACTCTCGAATTAGTTTGCACAGTTTCCTCACAACATGTACTTCATAAAATTTTATATATTTATTTATGTAATACCTAAATTTTAGATTTATTTATATAACCTTTATATTTTAAATTATAATAAAAATAGACTAACTTATTTAACTAAAATACATAAGATGTTAAGGCCCATGCAGACTTTCATGGTGTGGTGAGGAAGCTTCATATATGTATGTATTTATATATATAACCTAAAATAATAACCTAAAAAAATAACCTAATATATATATATACACACACACTAGAGGCTTTTATACGAGCCCCGATCATCCCCAATGTATCTAGCAATTCGAGTACCACACCCTCAACCGGGGGAAATTGAACCTCAGACCAGAGGGGACTTACAACTGACAAGCAGATGCCCGACCAACTGATCTGAGAACGCGACGCAGTGGGGAAGCTCTATATATATATATATATATATAT
>NW_018164730.1:350548-352099 GCF_001263595.1 Phalaenopsis equestris | reverse complement strand
TATATATATATATAATTAATTAATTAATTATTTAATTTTCACGCCTTATTATGGGGTGCATTACATAGCCATCCTCAAAAACATTTGATCATGTCAAACATGAGCAAATACATAACTTCATGCCTAGCATCAAGATAAACTTTAAAATGCACCTAGGAATTAACAAAATGATTTGCATAACTTTTTTGAACTTGTCAACATAATGATAATCAACTAAAAAAATGGCAAGGTACGTTAAAAGTAATTTAAATTATGTTAACTACATATTTTTAATTAAAAGTAATTTACTTTGAGATAAATACATAATTAATTTTAATTAATCGTTTATATGCTTTAGAAATAAAATATGGTCTAATATATTTCGGAAATAAAGAAGTAATATGATTTATGGTGGGAATTTTTTATAATTTGACAGCAATTTTAGTATGAATTTATTATTATTTTACATGAAAATTTGATAATACTATTAAAAATTTTAAAAATTGTATAACTAATCTGGGTCTATAATTAGGGGTGTAAACGAAATGAACACGAACGAACAAAGTTTGTGTTCGTGTTTATTTCTTTTAAAATTTAGTTTGTTTGACATAAGCTCGTGTTCGAAATTGTTCGTGAAGTCACTGTTCTTATTCGTTTCTTAACGAACGAGCCGAACACGAGTTGTTCGCGAACGACGAGCCAATTTGACATCTTTAATATTAATATATATAAATAATATATTATATTAATTATATAACTTTTATTATACAAATATATAATATCTATATCAGTATATTACTAATTTAGTATATTAATATATTTTTATTATTGATTTAATTATTTAAAATATGATAAATTTAATAAGAAATAATTATTTTTAAAGTATCCTAAATTTTTTATATATAATTATTTTAAATTATTTTATATTTCGAATAATAACGAATCGAGCACGAACGAACACATCATTGTTCGTGTTTTGGTTCCTTTAACTCACCGAACGAAAAAAATTTGTTCACGTTCGTCTCGTTTACTCATCGAAAGAATCGAACAAGAACTCATTGACGAACCGAGCACGAACTGTTCGCATACAACAAGCTTTTTTTTGACAGCCCTATCTATAATGGAAACATTAAAAAATAATAATAACAATAAGAGAGAAAGATGACGTTTTGCTTGTCCTCTTGAGAAGAAACAAAGAACAAAGTACGCGACGGTAGAGGATAAAGATCGTTCTAAATATTCATAAATCGATAAAAATGATATTTTTTTGAAATAAAATTTTATGACAAAATTTTGAGATATTTTTTCACTCAAATTTTTAATATTACATAAAAAGTAACATAATCTCTATCTTTTTAAAAGAAAAATAGTACTCTTCATGCATAAATTTATATACTAAAATTATATATTTGTAAATATCAAACTTATTTTGGGTGTTAGATACGAATATACATCAGAATTGTGTAACTTATATGTAATTTTTTTAAAATTTTTAAATATATTTATTCAAGAAAATAAATAATAGATATATTTTTAAAATTATATAATATATATTATCCGTTCACGTAGGGA
>NW_018164730.1:340753-350458 GCF_001263595.1 Phalaenopsis equestris | reverse complement strand
CCTCACCACCATCATATATATATATATATATATAAATACCAATCAACATTTATGTATTTATATAACTAACGCCTAAAGTTTAATTTTTTAATATCTATACCGATTTATCCATGCATAAGAAATTATAATTTATTTACAAAAATTAAAATGATATTTTTTTATGATACCAAAGATTTGAGATATATATGTAAAAAAGAAAATTTGGATGATAGATATGTAAATTTATAGAAATTAACTGGTGTGTATGTTAATGCCTTGTTGAAGAATCCAAATACGTCATAGACGCCCAAGAAATAGAGCAATGAGAGAAAGAGAGGGAGAAAGAGAAGAAATAACACAATAATGAATAGAAAATTTACATATCTTATATTCATGAAATTAACCTCTATTTATAGGAAATGGTCAAGGTACAATTACATGTTTTGCCCCTAAAATATGTAGGTACAATGGGGGAATTTCAGTTTGTACATAAATATGGCCCGTGAGGCCCATAGGTATGGTCGGGCAGCAATTAGGTAGGGTGGTCGTTAGGCCGAGTGACTGCTTGCTGGGGATTCATGTCAACCACTCTTGAATGGAAGGACCCATTTTACCTTCTTAGTCTATCCGGGTTGGAAGGCAACATGTTCATATGAATAGATCTGGTTTGATTGATTCTTCAGGGATGAACTACTCTTCCTCCATCCAAGGGGCTTTGTCTTCCCATTATGCGTTTGTTGGCTGACTAAGCATATGGTTCTAGATCATCCTTGGTAGGCCTCCAGAAGTCACGATACATATTCCGCCATATGTGAGATATCTTTGTGATTTGTGCTTATACCTTTTTTATTTACATATTAAAGCAAGATGTGAGATGACCAGTCAAACCCAAAAAGATGGTCAACCATATTGGTCGATCGATCTTCACTGATGTTGGTCAGGTCGGGAGGTAGGGCTTCAATTAATTTGTTTAAGGATCACAGGCCTTCACATTTTCTGTCACAAACTCTTGTTTGTTGTTGGTTGGCCAAGATGTTCCTTGGTCGGTCAGCCAAATGCGATATGGTGATTTTGAGTTCTTTAACCATAAATTCCATTTTTTTATTTCATCTGTCAAACCGCTTTAAGATCTGTGTAGACTATTTTTAGGTGTACATATTAAGCTCATCAATTTTCCCACTCTTTGATAGCGACAACTACGACAAGAATAAGGAAATTTGATAATGAACAAACCTTATAACAATATTATTTAATATCATATAAACTCCCTGAATTTTCATGCATATGATCATTATATATAAGGCTCGGGAGAGGGGAGGAGGGGGTGAGAATAGCTTCATCACCTCGAATTTATTCCTCTTCTAGGCCTTTGTTCGTTGTTCACTATTTTGTTGTGGAGAAAGGACCAACTTCATGCTAACACCAGTCGATATTGTCAGGATGCTAGCCACTCTCCAGTTCTGATTGCACCGACTCGAGGGAAACTTGTCGAGGAAGAGATTGAACAAAGGCCTAAATTCAAATGAAGAAGTGAGGGAGGAAGAGTCGTTTGATTCAGTTCAAAGTGGTTGGTGAGGAGTTGGGAACCTTAACGATCGACTCGTCAATGAGAACTTCCTATGGAGTTTAGATCCAGCCAACTGTTACAAATATTTCTCAACTAGAAGGTGTTCAACAAGTTGATGGAGGTGACCCTTCAACTGAGGAGATGGGATCGGAGGATGATTTCCCATCCAACAATGTTGGTGGAACAACATGGTCCGAAGTGAATCTGATGTTGGGTAAATTGCTCTCTCTATCTTTCTCTGTCTCTCTAAACATCATGATGCTCGCTGACGATTTTTTCTTTTAATAGATGAGGATCCTTGCATCAGACAATCGTCGGTCTACTTTAGCGTTAGTGATCCGGCCTTACGGACAGTTACAATTCATAAGGGGTTGATTATTAGTAAATACGATGTAGTCGATCGTCGAACCAGCCAAGGTTTGGGGCAAAACTACTGAGGAGTTTTGGCATTCCCTAGGGTTTTAGCATGTTGTCGATGAAACTAGAGGCGATTCTGGCACGCCAATAATGAGCGTTACTGATGCGGAATTTGGAAAATTGATATTAAACTAGTAATAATGATGTAATGTAACCAAACAATAATGTAACTTTAATGAAAATAATTTATCTTTAAAACCTCTTTTAAAGTCTCAATTCCTTTTTACATATAACCAAGTATACATACGTATCGTTCAAGTAATACAGAGCTCTAATGGAGTCCTAGATATCGATCCCACAGGGAAGCTGGAAATATATATAAGCTGAGACTCACCTGTGGACTATAATTCTATTATAAACTAAAAATAAAAATAAAGTAAAATATGAAGTTTGAAGTTAAACTACTTAAGTGAAAGATGACTAAAAATGCAGATGTACGACTATAATAAGTAAATTAAACTAAATGCTAAACTTTCAAAAGTAAATTGCTGAAATAAAATAAAGTTTTTTTTGACTAAAAGTTCAAGTGTGAAAAAACATCCTTCCACATCATTTCCCTTTACAATGAATATATGAATTGTGAAGGAATTAAATCATTTGAAAAATATATTTAAAAACTATTTTATGTCAAATAGGAGCAATCCTATTCTCTACCCTCTCCAAGCACTATAAAGAACATTGACTAATCTAGAGTTTAGTCTCTGATTTCGTGGTTAGGCTTGGAGGATACCGACTGTCACTTCAAAGCTCTCATTACTCCCTCACCTGAGGGCTAACATACTCACATTAGTTTCCAATCAAATCAACTGAACCATCAACTGAACCAAATTGGGGATTCTAATCTGTCTCCTTAAAATCTTCCAATTCTACATCCAACAAAGTATATTTCCCTATTTATTCGCACCTAATATCATGGATGAAATACTCTCCCATGAAACCAAATGTGATTATCCATTTGTTGCAGAAATCATATCCCCTTTTCAGAACATATATTTCTCAACACAATTTAAGAATTCAATTGGTCAGATCGAAAAGTAAATGAAGATCAGAGTTTAAATCATCACAAATTATTGACATACAAATTATTGACATTTAAAACAACCGTAGAAAAAAAATCAATTCTTCACAAAATCATTTCTTCAAAGTAGGGAGAATGATAAAGAAGACTACTCAGAATTCATGACAAGTATACGATAAAACACAGATTTCATATATAAAAACAAGTTTACAAACAAAAGAAATGAAAAGTACAACTTAACTCACAATCCTTCCCAAGAAAATTCCTAGAAGTTCTCTCCAAGTTTTTCTCTCTTTACAATCACTATCAAATCTCTCTTAGAAATGTAATGAAGAAGAACTCTCTCACATTTCCTCTCCTCTTACGACTCTAAAAGAAAATCTCCTCTTCCCTCCCTCTCTAACTCATGCTCATTCTCTCTCTCTCCCACTTGTCACACTCTAGAAGTCCCCCCTCCTTTTGGGCTACTTCATCTCAAAAGAGTTTCAATTTTCCTCCAAAATTCAAAAGTCAAAACTTTGAATTTCAAAAGATGTGCCTCCTTGATCCAAGAGTCAAATCCATTCAAAATGGAACCTTCATAGTGTCTAAATGCATTGAATCACTCCATGGGGTGTTTAGAACAAGTGTCCATTTGAAAATCTGCACAAAATTTGTCTCGAACTGCCTTAATTTGAAAATGTCGTGCCTGGCGTATCATGCACTAACGCCTGGATTTTGGCGCATCATGCGTCAAACCCCAAAATTGGCTATTTTTGCTCTAAATTTTGCTCCTTTTGCCATTTTTTATTTAAATGCCTAAAAATGATATATCTGCAACAAAAACACAAAAATATCTTTCTTTAAAGTGCAATATCACAAAAAATAGAGATAAAAAGGGTACTTAAAACAGTATATTATTTTTGTGTATTAAAATGCCCCAAACTTAAATGTTACTTGTCCTCTCAAGTGACACTTTTATTACATAAGAATATATGACTTTAGGATAGAGATTAACTTATCACTTTTGTACTTTAGTTTAATAATTAAAATAACAAATTTTAAGAAAAATATTTAATAACTTAGGTTCAAACTCCAAGTCTAGGAATATTTAGTGATAAAATTTAAGATTTCTGAATCTTTATTCTTTTAAAGAAGAATTGCAATTTGTCATGCTAAGGACCTTTAGAACATTCATATGAAAAAGAACTTCATAAAAACTTTACTCGAAATGTTACTAATACTTCAATACAAGTTTAGAAAGTGTAATAAAGCTCCTTCCTTAAGTTGATTCAAGTGAAGCCAATTTTTGATTAGACATCTTCTCAAGCTTCTTATCGTCTTTTTTTTCTTTTCTTTTTTTCTTTTCTTTTATTTTCTTTTCTTTTAGGATCTTTTTAATTCTTTCTTTTCCTTTTCTTTTTTTTTTCAAGTGAAGATTACTATATCTTGATAGCCTTTAATAGTTTTGAACTTCACTATCCTCTTCTTAAAGTCAAAACTTCATACCTCTCCTTATTTAATAAAGTCATACTAGTTTATGATTTTTCATAAAGCCTCATTCGTTTCTTCTTACATGAAACTAAAATTCTTAACACTTCAAAAATACAATTTTCCTTTACTAAAATTCCACTAAAAATAGAAAAACATAGTCTTATCTTATCATACCAAATATCTTTAACTTTAGAATTGACCTTCATTATTAAAAACCTTTTACCTAAATTTACTATAATATTTATGAACGTAAGTATAGTCATTTAAAGTTAAATCTTAATATCCTAGGTCATGTTAAATAAATTTTGAAAAATATAGTTACTTTAGGACAAATAAAATTTAGTTTTCTCCATTTCAAAAGAAAACTTTCTTTTCCCCCAAACTTAAATTTTTAAATGATTTTAAAAACATTTTAGTAAAAAGTTTTAGTTTGTGAAAGAAAACATAAATACATGAAAATAAAAACTAACCTGTAGAGGATTTCTGAACATGAAATTGGTTCTGGTATACTACAGGTACTAACTGTAAAATTACATGCATGCTTTAAAGCATTAAATAAAACATAATATATTCTAAATAACTTGCTGGGAATTAAAATAAAAAATACTAAAACTAAAAAATAAAAATTGAAAATACTACACATTCAACATGCTCAAACTGAAAATACTAAAACTGAAACTGAAAATTAAACAATCTAAAATTACTATTACAAATTACTGGTCCACAATATAACATAAAAGTTTGAATATAACAATCTCAAATAAAAAGTGCAACACAGTACAAACAAACACAAACAACATATAACATCAAATCAAACTAAATTTAACAATCAGTCCTCTTCTCCTTCCTCACCACCATCATCATCTTCTTCTTCTTCTTATCTTGCTTCTTCATCTTCATCGTGAATGGGGCAAGTAGGAAAGTTTACAACAGGTTCACCCATGAATTGTCTAACCATAGCATTTTGAAAATCTATATCATGTTGAACTCTCCTTTGCTGATATTCATCATTATATGCATTCCTTGCATCTATCTCTCCCAACTGAGTCTGTATATTAGTGATATCATATTGTTGAATCATGAGCTGGTCCATAACACCTTTCAAAGATACAACACTAGAAGTAGATGCCCCTGCATCAGATGTAGAGGGTTCTATCTCTTCTTCCACTTCTAGAATCAACAAATGATTCTACTCTCTGAATCATGTGCTTCCCAATCGGATTCTGAGGCTGTAATCTCTCTTCATTTCTATGGGATTCAACTCCTGATTCTTCACATAGAGTGAAAATCACGGCAGGATATCCCATGCCTCCAGTAGTAGCATTGTTAGCAATACTTTGAGCGTGATGAACTATAAGTGCACCAACATCTATTGCCTTCATGTTCTTAATGCAATAGTTCAACAAAGCTCGATCCTTTGTAACATCAGCAAGATGATTTGTAGGTAAAAGACTGACAAAGATTAAGTGATGTCATATTTTGGACTGAATAGTTAACATGGAAGTAGGGAAGTTAATTATCTTGTTATTCTTTATTTTCCACTCCCCTCTTCCATCAGTTAGAAAGGAAATAACTTCTTCCAGTGATGAATCTGTGATACCAAAAGCGGTATATTCATCATGGAAGACATTTCTAAGCCCATAAAATGCATTGATCCTTTCAGAGGTAAACTCAACTTGCGTACCTCTCACCAAAGTGTGATATCCTTGTTGAATCTTAAGTTTGCATAGAACTCCCGGACCATAGGGACGATCGCTACAGCATTGAAGTAGCAAAATCACTCCCAATTTCTGGCGTGAACCAACCTCTTGGCCTCGCCTCTCGGGTTTGCAAATACCCGTTCCTGGATCATTTTTTTGTTCTCCAATAGTGTATTGTAACTATGTTGGGCTTTGAAACTAATGAATCATTGAGCATTGAAGACCTCGGTTGGACTTCCTCGCTTAACTCGAGGAGCCATTGGAGCTTCTACAAAAATCCAAATAAATTCCAAATAAATTACTAAATCTCAAATCTAACTCCCTAAGCAAGAATATTTGGTAAGAAACTTTTCACCATGAGTTTCCTTCAAGCATTTTCATCAAAAATCCCATTTTTCGGATCTCTCAAAATCCATGGTGAAAATACAAAATTTCTAAGTTAAAGTGAAGCCCTTACCAAGAGAAAATAAAATCTATGATTTTTGGCCTCCAAATCCTTCTCTATAGCCCACAATGTGATGCCCTAGACCAAGGTATTGAGGTAGAAGACGACTCAAGGAGCGAAAATGGAGGTTTTCGTGCGATTTTACGGTTTTCTAGGCAATATAGCGTGTTCAGACTTTTGGCGCATCATGTGACAAGACTCTGTAAGTTGGAACATCATGCGCCAAAGTGTATTTTTTCCCGATTTCAGTATCTGTGGAAATCTGCCCCGTAATGCTTTACATCAACCTCTATTTGACTCAAATAAACATTTCTAAGCATAATTAAAACATGAAACTAACTCTAAATTTTCACAAACAACACTAAACTTATATTTATATACGAAATCCGAGTTAATACAAACTAACATTTTTTAAGCCAACACATAACAAATTCAGTGTTAAAGCAAGCCAACATCCTAAACATTGAAATCTAAACATCAAACTTCAAAGCAATAACTTAGATAGTGCAACAATAGAAAATAAAGGCAATCCAACATAACAAACTAAAACAAACAATACTAAACAAAATGTTTTGTGCTTAACTCAATTTCAAACATATTCTTCGCTCTCATTCTGCTGGAGATCTCCCATAGATTGGTAGTTCACATACAAATTGTAGAAGGGCTTAAATGGAAATTCATCGGTTGAATTTTTCTCCTCAATCAATGGATGCTTCTTGAACATACGTACTAAACCATCTTGAATACACCCTGTATGTTCAAAATGTTCTTTAAGTCTCTAATCCAGGTGATCCAACATTTCAAAAATATTCTCAATTGCATGCATAAGATTATGCACCTCTTTCTCTATCTTTTTAATTCTCTTTGAAAGTGCACTCGAGTTGTAGTAGGGTTGAATAAGTGATGAATTCTGAGATCCTTAATCCATTAATACATCCATAACATTTTCATCTCCCATTCCAATGCAACTGCAGTAGACTTCAGGATTCATTGGCTTCCAAGGCAATAGTACTTTCTCCCAACTTTCATAAGGTACTTGCGATTGACTGCAGAGTTGGAAAATAGTAGATGAATGTCCCAATCCAATTGCAGATCCATTCACAATCAAACCCAAAACTGATTTTACAATTATGGCTCCAATATCAACATATTTTCTAGTTTGAATACAGTAGTTCAGAATAGCACTCTCCTTCGTGACCTTACTAATTTTCGTAGTAGGCAGTAATTTCAAGGAAATGAAGAAATGTCATGCCTTCGAAGCAGGATTTAACAATGCTGAAGACAAACTCACATTCCCATCATCTCAGGCTTCCCAATTAGCATCTTCATCCGTAAGGTAACGGTAGAGTTCATTCATGTATTCTCTTGTAGGGGTAAAACTTGCATAGTGGCAGACATGCACGCATAGTGGCAGACATGCACGTGGCAGACATGCACGTTCTCGATCATAAATATTTCATTGATTCTCGAAGGAGTGAACTACACAAACCAGCCTCGCACGTAGATTATTCTTTGGTTGATCCATTGAAGATTTGCATAAAATTCTTTCACTACAGGGACTACTACAGCGGCAGTAGTGTAGCAAAGCACTTCCCAACGCCTTTGTGCAATAACTTCTTCAAATCGAGTATTCGGTGTGTTGAATCCTTGATTCACAAATCCCCTCTCTTTGATAAACATCTTCTTCACTATAACTCGATCAAGCAATTTCTGTTCGTCAAAACTAATGAACTTTCTTCGATTGAAAAATCCAAATATAGCGGAGTTTCTAGAGTAGGAAGCCATAAGAATTGAAAAGTGGCGACTCTTCCCTCATTTTCTCCCCTAAAATATGTCTTGGAGTTGGTTTTTAGGAGTTATTTGAAGGTGCCCGGCCAAAAACCGCTATTTAAAACATTTTAAGTCATTTTCGTCTCCACGACGCATCATGTGCCGATCTGGCGCATCATGCACCAGCTCTCTGAAATTTGGTGCATCATGCGCCAGTGTTAAAATTTGGTTGTTTCAATTTTTATCAATTAAATTCTCAGACTTTTCATAACATTAGGTAAACAAAGATGTTTCTAAATATTTTTCTCAAATACACGAATTACATTCAAATAATTACATAAAGACATAAACATAAACATACATATAAGATTTTAAACAAAAACTAAAAAATCAAAGTAAACAACGATACATATGGGCTGCCTCCCACAAAGCGGTTGGTTTAATGTCATCAGCCCGACATTCCCAGTCTCATTCTGGGTGATCCAACATGATAGTCTCTTTAAAATTTGGTATTTGACCATCAAAATAAAGTTTCAATCTGTGTTCATTCACTTTAGATATTTTTCCAGTCTTAGAGTCTTCAATATTAACTGGTCTATAGGGATAGACTTTTATAACTCTGAATGGTTCTTTCCACCTATACTTCAATTTTCCAGGAAATAATTTCAATCTTGAATTATATAATAAAACTCTTGTCTAGGTTCAAAATTTCTTTTTACTATCTTCTGATCATGTTATTCTTTCATTTTTTCCTTGTAAATCATCGCATTATCGTAAGATTCATTCCTAATTTCCTCAAGCTCATTCAATTGTAATAATCTTTTCTCACCAGCTTCTTTTAAACTAAAATTAAATTCCTTTATTACCCAATAAGCTTTATGTTCCAATTCAACTGCAACTGGCAAGTGACAAGTCTTTTTCAACTGGCAAGTGACAAGTCTTTCCAAAAATTAATTTATATAGGTGTCTTATAAGTGGTGTCTTATAAGTTGTCTTGTATGCCCATAACGCAGAATCTAATCTAATAGACCAATCCATTTTATTAGGATTAATACTTTTCTCCAAAATTCTGTTAATTTCATGATTAGATACCTCCTATAAACAGCTAGTCTAGGGATGATAAACAGTTGCAATTGTATGTATTATATTATATTTTTCCATCAATCTTGCAACTGTTGAATTTCTAAAATGAGATCTTTCATTAGTAATGATTACTTTCAACATTCCATATCTTGTAAAAATATTTTTAATTAAAATTTTTGAAACACTCCAAGCATCACATCTAGGTAAAGTGATTGCTTTTATCCATTTTGAAACATAATCCACTACAATCAAT
>NW_018164730.1:334676-340667 GCF_001263595.1 Phalaenopsis equestris | reverse complement strand
TATATATATATTAACATCTCTAAATAGAGTAGGCCAATAAAATCTAAATTGTAAAAATTTCTGAGCAGTTTTATCATTCTTAAAATGTCCTTCAAATTCATAAGTCCTTCAAATTCAGAATCATGAAATTTTTGAATAATCTCCTGACTTTCGTTATAAGGCACACATCGTTTTATAACTAAATCTTTACATTGTTTATATAAATGAGGATCATCCCAAAATTAAGATTTTGCATCATAAATGAATTTCTTTTCCTATTACTTTGTCAATCCTTATGGTAAAATACCACCAACAATATAATTTACAATATCAACATACTAAGGTATTTCCCATCCTTTTACAGCATAAAGTTGTTCATCAAGAAAAAGTATCTTTAATCTCTTTTTTGAAATCATGTATTTCTTCTTGTTCTAACTTCGATAAATGATCAGCTATTAGATTATCAGTCCATTTCCTATCAACTACTACAAAATCAAACTCTTGCATTAGAAGTATACATTTAATTAATCTTGGTTTTACATCTTTCTTTTGCATTAAATATTTAATAGCAAAATGGTCAGTATGCACAACACATTTAGTTCCAATCAAATATTATCTAAACTTATCAAAAGTATACACAATGGCTAATAACTCTCTTTCAGTGGTGGTATAGTTAATTTGAGCATCATTAAGAGTCTTACTAGCATAATATATGACCTTGAAATCTTATCATATTTTTGCCCTAAAATAGCTCCAATTGCATAATCACTAGCATCACACATTAGTTCAAAAAGTTTCTCACAATCCAGTGAAACAATTATAGGAGCAGTGAGAATTTTTTTCTTTAAAGTTTCAAAGGCTTTAAGGCAATATTGGTTAAAGTCAAACTTTACATCTTTTTCTAGAAGTTGGCATAAAAGTTTGGTAATTTTTGAAAAATATTTAATATATCACCTGTAGAATACAGCATGTCCTAAAAAGCTTCTAACTCCTCTTACATTAGTAGGTGGAGGTAGGTTCGATATAACCTGAATTTTTGTAGGATCTACTTCCATGTCATTTTCAGAAATTTTATGTCCAAGAACAAATCCTCCTGCAACCATAAATTGACATTTCTTCCAGTTCAAAATAAGATTAGTCTTTTTACAATTGATTCAGACATATTTCAAAGGAACTTCCGAATACAGAAAAATCATCCATAAAGGCTTCAATTCATTTTTAATCAAATCACTGAAAATTGACATCATACATCTTTGAAATAATTCAGGTGCATTACATAATCCAAAAGACATTCGTCAAAAAGCAAAAGTTCCATAAGGACTAGTAAATGTTGTTTTCTCTTGATTCTCAGGGGCAATAGATATTTGGTGATAGCTGATATATCCATCTAAAAAACAAAATACTTGTGCCCAACTAATCTATCCAACATCTGGTCCAAAAAGGGTAAAGGAAAATGATCCTTCCAGGTGGCAGAATTTAATTTTCTATAATCTATGCAGATTCGACATCAGTGACTTGTCTTGTTAATATTAATTCATTATGTTCATTTGTCACTTCAGTTACATCCCCTTTCTTCAGAACACTGTGAATTGGACTCACCCAAGCATTGTCTAAAATATGATATATTATCCCCGCATCTAACCATTTTATAATTTCTTCTTTTACCTCTTCTTTCATCATAAGATTCAATCTCCTTGAGGATCAGTTCTTGGTTTATGTCGATCTTCCAATACAATTCTATGCATACTGATTGAAGGACTGATTCCTTTTATATCAGCTAATGTCCATCTAAAGGCTTTCTTATATCTTTTCAAATTTTCTAACAACTATTGTTCTTGCGCATCAATTAGTTCTGAGAATACTATTTTGTAGATGAATCTCCTAAGAATGCATACTTCAAATGTGTAGGAAGTGTTTTCAATTCAAGTTCAGAGGGTTTCTTAATAGTTGAAATCAAATTGTTGTTATTTTCTGCAGGATCTAACATTTCAGATTTTTCCTGAATATAATCCGGTTCTTTTGTATTCACTTCCATAGACTCATCTTGGATTTTATCCTCATCTTGATATTCTACATATTCTTTTTCAAATTCACTTTCATATGTCTTCTTGAACTATCCATGGCTCAGATACTCATTAATATCCATTCTGAAGCATTCAATCTCTTGTTCTTTTGTAGGGTATCTCATTGATTTTGCAATATTAAATGTAACCTCTTAATCACTAACTCTCATAGTTAGTTCTCCCTTCTGCACATCTATCAAAGCTCTTCTAGCGGGTAGGAATGGTCTTCCTAAAATAATAGGAATTTCTTTATCTTTCTCCATATCTAATACAATAAAGTCCATAGGAAAGATAAATTTATCAACCTTTACTAAAACATCTTCTATAACTCCTTTAGAATAGATAATCGAACGATCAACTAACTAAAGAGCTACAGTTGTAGGTGAAATATCTCCTAAACTCAATCTTCTAAAAATTGATAATATCATAAGATTAATACTAGCTCCTAAATCAAATAAGCTTTTCCATAAAATCGTTCGCCAATAACACAAGAAATTGTAACAATTCCAGAATCTTTAAGTTTTTCATGAAGCTTTTTATGAATTACAGTGCTACACTCTTCACTGAGTGCAACCGTTTCATTATCTACAAACTTCGTTTTCTTATTAAGTATATCCTTCATGAACTTCACATAGCTTGGCATTTGTTCCAAAGCTTCAACAAATTGAATGTTTATTGTTAAATTCCTCAAAATTTCTAAAAATTTTGAAAATTGATTATCTTTATACTTTTGCTTCAATCTTTGAGGAAATGGAGGTGGTGGTCTTTCTATAGTGATTTTCATTGTTTAATAGGACTTTCTAACTCACAATTAAAATCTTCACCAGAATTTTCATTTTTCACCCCATCTTTTTCAATTTCAACTTCTCGTTGAACTCTTTCTTCTAATTCTTTTTCACTTCTCAGTTGAATAACTTTAATTTGCTCCTTATTCTGATCTTTAGGATTTACTTCAACATTACTAGACAATGTTCCTGGAGGTCTATTGCTAAGTGCAGTAGCAATACATCCCAATTGATTTTCCATGTTTATGATTGCAGCTCCTTGAATCTATATTTGACCCCATTTGCAATATTAATTCTTCCATTGATAACTTTTTTTCCTTATTTTGCAAATTATTAAATCTTGGGGGGTAATAAGGTTTATAAGCTTGATTTCCTTGACTGTTGGAGCTTCCCACTGGGTTCACAACATTGTTTCCCCATTATGAATTTGCAGTATTCGAGTTATTGTTCCTCCAACTAATGTTTAGATGATTCTTTCATCCTGGATTATAATTATTGGCATACAAATTATTAAAATGATTGTTTATTCCATTTAAAGTCTCATATGAAGATTAAGATTTTATCATTTGTCTAAATGAGTTTTCCTTAAGCACATGTGTTATTTGAGAATAATTCATTCCATATTGATCTATCTTCTTCGATATAGCAGCTATTTGAGCAGCTAATATAGATATTGCATTAGAATCATGAACACTTTGGATTTATCCTTTATGAGGGTCATTGAAAATTATTAGTAGTCATCTCTTCAATTAATGAATATGCTTCATCGAATGGTTTTGATATTAATGATCCACCAACAGCAACGTCAATTATCGATCTAAGGGATCCAACCAATCCATTATAAAAATTTTGAATTATTAACCAATCTGACAACACATGGTGTGAACACTTCCTAAGGAGATCTTTAAATCTTTCTCAGGCTTCATAAATTAATTCCCCTTCAAACTGTCTAAGCTTAACAGTTTTTTAAGGTAAAAAATATTTAGATAAAAATTTTTGTGATAAGTCTCTCCATGTTCTGATAGATCCGGGTGCTAATGAGTTTAACCACATCTTAGCTTTATTCCTCAGTGAAAAAGGGAAAAGTCTAAGTCTGACAGCATCATCTGACACTCCATCAAATTTAAATGTAGTACACAATTCTAGAAAACTAGTAAAGTGTAAATTTAGATCTTCATTTGGTGTTCCTCAAAACTAATTGTTTTGTGGCATATGGATAATAGCAGGTTTAAACTTAAATGAATTGACAGTTACAGCAGGGTTTTGTATACTCAAATAAATTTCATCTGTTGTAGGATTAACATAATCCCTTAAAAGTCTCTGATGATGTTCATTCTCATTTCCAACATTACTTGAGCTGCAAGTCATTTGCTAGAATGATTTTTCTCTTTTGTTGTTTTCAAATTTTTCTAACAGTTCTTTCTAATTTAGAATCGTAAGATACTAAGTTTTCAGATTTTATACTACGCATAAACAAAAAAAAGTAATTAAGAATAAGCGATAAACTTAAATAAAAAAATGTTCAAACTAAACTACAAATACTTTTTTATATATTTTAAAATAAAATAACTAATATTTTTCGTTACTTCTCTGGTAACGGCACCAAAAACTTGATGCAAAATTTGGGAAAATTGATATTAAATTAATAAGAATGATGCAATGTAACCCAAACAATAATATAACTTTAATGAAAATAATTTATCTTTAAAACCTCTTTTAAAATCTCAATTCCCTTTTACATATAACACAAGTATACGTATCGTTCAAGTAATGCATAACTCTAATGGAGTCCTAGATATCGATCCCACAGGGAAGCTGAAAATATATATAAGTTAGCTATTTATATTCTATTATAAACTAAAAATAAAAACAAAGTAAAGTACGAGTGCGTCCCGAACATTACTTGCTAGAATGATTCTCTGATGATGTTCATTCTCATTTCCAACATTACTTGAGTTGCAAGTCATTTTGCTAGAATGATTTTTCTTTTTTTGTTGTTTTTAAATTTTTCTAACAGTTCTTTCTAATTTAGAATCGTAAGATACTAAGTTTTCAGATTTTATACTACGCATAAACAAAAAAAAGTAATTAAGAATAAGCGATAAACTTAAATAAGAAAATGTTCAAACAAAACAACAAATACTTTTTTATATATTTTAAAATAAAATAACTAATATTTTTCGTTACTTTCCCGACAACGGCACCAAAAATTTGATGCGGGATTTGGGAAAATTGATATTAAATTAATAAGAATGATGAAATGTAACCCAAACAATAATGTAACTTCAATAATGTAACTTCTAACTTCAATGAAAATAATTTATCTTTAAAAACTCTTTTAAAGTCTCAATTCCCTTTTACATATAACGCAAGTATACGTATCGTTCAAGTAATGCAGAGCTCTAATGGAGTTCTAGATATCGATTCCACAGGGAAGCTGAAAATATATATAAGTTGGCTATTTATATTTTATTATAAACTAAAAATAAAAACAAAGTAAAGTACGAGTACATCCCGAACGTTAGTTTTAGCCTAGAGGGACGTTCGTTTCACTACAACTTCGACAGCGGGCCAAAAATATACGAATTATTATTTTAAACTCCAGCTTTTGATTTCATCTGTCAAGCTGCGTCGAGATCCATGCATACCATTTTTTAGTGTTCACATGCATTAGATTGGGGCATTTAGTACACAAAATTGCTACTCTTATAAATATCTAATATGTAAATTTTATATTTAATATTTATACCACTGTTGACCTCACTTTTGGTTGAGGTCTAGAAACTTCTTTAGTAGCCTAGGTCTAGCCATAGGACTTCCCTATTGACTAGTCTTAGAAAATTAGAAAAGGTACCCCCACCATTAGAAATTCAAAACTCTTCTTTTTACTCAACTTGAAATTCCACATAATGATCTTAACCTCTAGCATTTAGTAGATAAGATCATTATAAGAGAATTCAAGAAGAGTCCCTATAGGATTACTTGGCTTTAGGATTGACCCTAGGTGTTGACTTGGAACTAGGGTACACCATATCTTCACAATATATTAATCCATGGTTCATTTAGAATGGATATCTATCCAATTCTATGTGAAATGCCGACATTGGTCTTTTGCCCCGAGGCACCTCCAAATTACCTAACTGCCATTGGGACCCAAATTTGGC
>NW_018164730.1:317855-318631 GCF_001263595.1 Phalaenopsis equestris | reverse complement strand
TTGTGTGTCTGACCTCCAAATCAGAGGCAAGGTAGGATTGCTATCTGGAAGGACATATTTAGAGCCTAGAAAATGGATGAGGGGCAAAGGTCGCATCACGATACAATGCGGCTGCTGTTTCAATTATAAGAAAGATCAAAAAGGAAATCTTCTAGTGATCTTACAGCATGAACAGGTGGAGTCAATGCCACCTATGATAAAATGGATGATTATACGACTGGTCCAATGGGGAATAATGCCGTCGAGTTGTATTCCCAATAGTTGTATAATCAACATCTATGAAGAAGGGGATTGTATTCCTCCCCATATTGATCATCATGACTTTGACCGTAAGTTTTGTACAGTTTCTTTCGTGTCAGAGAGCTCCTATTCGGTACAGATATAGATATCATCGGTCCAGGAGAATTTCGAGGATCTGTTGAAATTTCTTTACCAAGAGGATCCGTTTTGGTTCTGAAAGGGAATGTAGCTGATATAGCAAAACATTGTATTCCGGGAGTTCGGCACCGTCGAGTGTCGATAACTTTCAGGAGAATGATTGACGATAAAACTCCATATGGATTTCAGCCGGATCCAGAACTTGAACAGTTGCAACCATATGAGTTATAAACTCGTTGCACCACTAGGCTATCTCAAAATAACAGCCTAGAAGGTCAGCTTGTTTAGAAACTCATGTAGTTTGCAAAAGATCTTCTACTGATAAATGTACAGTTGATGCAAATGTACAGCCTGTGATATGAAGACAATTTATTTTGTACTTTATATTATGTACTCAT
>NW_018164730.1:294726-316918 GCF_001263595.1 Phalaenopsis equestris | reverse complement strand
AATCAGTTCAATACCTCTGATTCATAACTTTCCAAAAAATTGATCTAATAATTTCAATTTTTACATTGAATCAGTCCAATACCTCTGATTCATAACTTAAAAAAAAAAAAAAAAAAAATTGATATTAAAATTTTAAGAGGACCGCGTTATACCCCTGCAACCTACCTACCTGCCGGTACTTTCGAGTAAGTTCCGAGCTTACAGAGTGTATAAAGCTCTGCATAAAACAAATTTTTTTCGGGCTTGGAGATGTCCAGAACGTATATGTTCTTTGAAGAAAAGAAACTTCACTGGGTGTTCGCGGAAGAAGCACGGAATGGGCGGCGACCTCTATGCTCTTGATTTCGATGGTGTTATCTGCGATAGCTGCGGCGAGAGCTCCATCTCCGCTCTTAAGGTCTCAAAAACTCTCCTCTAATCACTCCCACTAGTCCTCCCTTTTCCCCAATCTTCCTTTCACGTCTTTGTAGCATTTGGATTTGAAACAATCCGGTGAGTAATTTTTTTTGCCCTTTTCGTCCCTTTGTAGGCAGCTAAGATCCGATGGCCAGCACTTTTTGAAGGAGTGAGCTCCGAGCTGGATGAATGGATAATCGATCAGATGCGCGTTGTGAGTTCCTTTTTCCTCACAGTAATAAGGAATTTCGCTGCTTTTGGTTCTGTAGTCGCAGTAACTCGTTGTGTTAACTTTGTTTCAATGAAAGCTCCAGGGCTGTCTTTTTAGGGCTAGGTCTAGCAAAGTTTCAATTGATAAGAAAATTTGTGGAGTTCTTTGTGCTGAATCTAATCTGCTAGCTAGATAAATCGGAGCGTTCTTTGCTCAACGTGGCTGAACTCTTAAGACGAGTGGCTTTTGCGATATAATTAAATTGATATTTTGTGAGATCAGGGAGATTTGGCTCAGCCGATCATTGTTTCACCAATCTGAACTGAAACGAGGGGAAAATTGATATTTGTTATTGTATGACCAAAATTGTTCATAGCAGACCAGCAGATATGGAATTCGGCTTAGTGGATTTCCCCTTCCTGGTCCAGCCCTGCACGAAGGTCTAGCCCAAATAACCAGGAGCGGCACACATATTTGAACATACACCATTTGAGTGCGAAGGGTGAAGTACGAGCACATCGAATGCAAGTGATTGAGTAAAAATCCTAAGACACAAGGGAGCAAACGTTGATGAATATAAAGATAATCCAGGAATACCGATCCATTCATCCACGACTTCATGAATTGAGAAGGAGATCTCCAAGGAAGGAGACCAACTAGGTGCTTGATGTGACTAGACGAGATGATGTTCAAATGCCGCCTCCATTGATGATAGACCAAAGATAATATAGTTTAAACTCTCAAACATTAAAAGACAGATCTTGACAAGAAAAAATTCTTCGAGATCTAAGTGTAATCATAGCATATGTACATTTTATATAGAGAAGGTACCCCTATATAAAGGTGAAAGTTAATGTAAAGAGGAAGATCTGTTTTCCTTCCCATTTTAGAGAACTCTTTTCCATTGAATACAACAACCAAAATATAAAACAACATTCCTCTTCACTCCTCTCCTACTCTTCCCCATTTTCTGCTCCTTTCCTGGTTGTATCCCTTGGGTGTGATCCCATTGACAATACTTTATCTAAGTTCTTTAAAAGATGTGATGAATATAGATTATACCACATACAAGAAGAGGAGTCACACAATTAGTTGAATCGAGTAATAGAGAAGTCACAAGCCACATTGGTTGTACACTTGTGCTAGATAATTTGTGAATCAACCAATTAATGAACTTAAAGATCAAATGATAAAAATGATCAAAGAAATATTCACCCAAACAGTGGCACTATCACCCTGACTAGTGATCCCATTGCAACAATGAGAACTCAACTCCAATGTTAAAAGGACTCCCTCGCCAGCTCCGACAAATGAGGATGATCTTTATTATCTGGATAGCACGTGTTTGATCCCTTATGATCGTGATAGGAGGGTTGGAACCCCCCATGCACATTAGTTAGAAAATACTTTCTCCAGAGAGATATCCAAAGATAAAGTGCCGGAGCATTTCAAGATTCCATCTATGGAGCCCTACCGAGGACAAACAGACCCATCCAACTACATGTATCTTTGATCTTTCAAATCGATTGTTTGTTCATTAAAAGCAAATGATGCACTGAGGTGCTGACTATTCTTCACGAATCTAAAAGAGTTGGCCCTCAAGTGGTTTAATTGTTTAACATTGGGAGTTATAACAACTTTCGCGGACTTTCAGAGAATGTTGATAGCATAATTCGTCTGCACTTAGAAGCCTTAAAGAGTTCACAAGCATCGCTACGTATTAGTAAAGAACCTAGAGAGACGTTATAAGGCTTCGTGACTCACTTATAGAGAGAGAAGTTAGAAATGCGAGACCGAGAACCTGTGACCTCCCCTGTCACCCTGGCATAGGGACTAAGAGAAAGTCCGTTCCATTACATAATTGACTTACAACGCCCATAGACCTTAGCGGAATTCTTGTAACTCGCTAATAATCATATATCGACAACTCCTCGCCAGTTTCCACATGACTGAGCATTCAGAGAGACAATCGTTGAAGATGAATTTTCACAAAGTTGATTGGGAAATGCATCACTCACTGCGACCAGTCGTAAGGCGGGGATTCACAAAGCGGCGACCTCACCTATTCTAATAAATGATCCATGTACAGGAAAGGAGAATTCACCCACTGGGAGGACGAAGTCAATATTAGGAGAGGCGAGTTGACCGCCATATGGAGAGAAAATCACTATTTCTAATCCACCAAATACTGTAACAGACTTCTTTGAGTGTCTCCATGGCGAGTTTGTAGAGACCATCCAAAATAAAGATTACTTTCGCAAGTCAATGCTTATGAAGGTAGGAGGTTCTTGCTCGATCCCCGGAGGAATTGCACCTATAACTACGACTATGGTCATAAGACAAAGGAATTTCACCACCTCCAGAACCTAGTTAAAGAAATAATCAATGCAAGAAGTTGAAGGAGTTCATGTTATCAGGCGCAGTGACTCAAAGGTGAGAAAATGCTTCGACCAAAGAGATACAACGAACTTGCTTGTGCCCAGATGATTCATATCGCATGCATTGTCCTAGCAATACTCAATGGAGATGGGGTATGAGCTTCTCTTCGAGCCTGCTTTAGGAAACTTCATTCAAGAGAAATGTGTTTGACTACTTCATCTCTACACCGAGTAGTTCATCAACCTCTTATTGTCTTCATAAAGGAGGATCTTTCCTTGCTCGTCACTTGTCTAGAGAAAGACAAATAATTTACTATCATGGCTGACTTTGTCGTGGTTGACTCCCTAATGACATATAATGCTATATTGATTTCACTCAATACATTCAGAGCTATTGTCTCCAGTTACCATGTCATAGTTAAGTTCCTGAGCAAGGGAGAGGTCACTACAGTCAAAGGCGACCTAGTGCTATTGCTTACTACGAGTGGTGAGTAGCATACAACTAAGTGTTAGAGCTGGACACCCAATAAGAAATTGACATGGAGTTTAGTGAGACAATTAAGGAGATCGTCGTTGTAGAGGAAGACATAGAGTTTTTTGACTAAGTGTTGTTTTTACGCTATTTTAAACATGGAGTTCAGTGATGTATGTTTGATACAAAAATAATGATTTAAATGTCATAAGTGATGTTATTGGTAGACTATTACACGAGTATTTGCAAGTACACTATGCAGAAATATAGTATTCCTGACTCATGATGTTCGGGCGGTGACGAAATTCTAGAAATCATTGTGATCATACAATGACAAAACACATGAAACTGTTAGTATATCAGGGGGACTATTGATAATTGTTATGCTGGGTGGGCAACATTTATCAATAGTTAATATGACTTTTGGGGCAGCGTGACGACACATGATAAGACAAAACATAGAAATAGTTGAGATCTATACATTTATAAGTGATATTACTATGAACTAGTTTATATTTATTATGAACATGCTTATGATTTATGTTGATGACTACACATGAATGAATGACATACGTGTTTCATACAACAATCACGATTTTCTATAATACAAGTTTTTGTTTTACATGTGATATAATTTTAGTATGTTATGATTTGAGTGTGGACATGTACAGTTACACACAAGTGTGCACGTTTCTCTTTCGTGTGTAAAATTTTATTTTAGTTCTAATTATTTCGCTGAACTTGTTGTTCACTCTATGGTGTTTATTTTCAAGAAGAGGTCAGGCGCATCAGAATGAGTAGCCAGGTGTGACTTTTACAGCTCTTGCATTTATAGTTTTGGGAGCTTATAAAGTCGTTTAGGTATGTATTTTATTTTTATTAAATTTAATAGCTCTGTATAGTTTATATATTTTGATGATATAGTTTTCTATGCTTCCGAGCTTATGTGAATTTGAATGAAATGAAATGTATCAAGTATGTTTGTGGCAATTTAGTTAGACTAGTCCATTGTTCACCGGCTCCTAATTCTGAAAGACGGGATAAGTAATGGTGAGAATTTTGTCGGCTGAATTGTCCGCCTCTATCGCATCTCAGCCGACCATTAAGGGGACAGTTGGGGTGTGATAGTACATCATTCATTTCCCCCACTTGTTGTGAATTTACCAAGCCCTGCTTTCATTTTGAATTATGAATGAGATTGAAAATTCAAAAGTTCGTTTTCTTTGAAGGATCCTGTTTGGTGACTTGAATCTTTGGTTGAAGGTTTGGTGTCTTACCATCGAACTCAATTCTTGGTGAAAATGGATTCTTTTCTTTTCTTTTCTTTTGTTATCTTGTTGTTTATATTTTACCTCATTAGCATTTCACACACCTCCCAACACCATTCTCCATGTGTCGCCTTCTATCAGATTTACCTCTCACTACACCCCCGAGCTCTCAGGTTGCCTAGCTCTGTCTCAAACGCTATTCCTCACATCTTAGCTTTTCTCACAGAAGAGGCTGTCAAAAACGTCATCGTTCTTGAGCAAAGAATTTGCGATCAATTTGCTCTTTAAGTAAGATGAATATGATCATATAATTTAAGCTCAATTTTTTAAAAAGTTGAACTCAAATAATTTTTTGTTTAATCATGTTCGGCTAATTATAAGCTCTCTCTCTCTCTCTCTCTCTCTCTCTCTATATATATATATATATATATATATATATATTTTATGTGTTGATTATTTAATATATTGGTAGAGTGATACTATCATATTTGATTCATTATTATTATTTTTTTTTGTAGGGGGTTCAAAATTGGCTCTTGTTCAGTTTGAATTCTAACAAGCTGAACACTACCACATTACTTTCAAACAAGCCAAATGTAAACAAAGTACCAACTTGCCCAAACTCGACACGTTACACTCCTAATCTCACATCCCACTCCAATCTTAGACACCTCAAAGCCATTCTGCTACTGCACAGCCTTACCCTCATCCCGAGTTATATATCGTACGGCTCTCTAGTTCTCCACCATAAGGGAGCCCTAAGCTACCTCCCATCTTCTTCATATGCCATCCCAAGTTATAGTTGTTATGGTTCTTCAATCAGTCTGTCAGATCTGATTTTCAAAACCACTTTCTGTTATCAGCTTCTTGAAGAACAGAAAATTTTTCAAGACATTTAGTGTGACAGGTGTGAGAGAAGTACATTTACATGAAATTTGAAAAGCTACTTGTGGCAGTACTTTTAGAGCTTCTCAGAAAGATTTTTTATGTGTTATAGTTTTTTCTGTTTTATTAATTTGTTAATTTAATTGTAGGCTATTATGATGAAGATATATTATTATAGCAGCCACAATTTTTACAGCACTCAAGCCAACATTTTTTTTTTGGTCTTATCAAACAATCATTTTTTTTAGTGACAGCACAATAAATGTCAACAAATGCTGAGCAAAAACTTACGAGGATGGACATAACTTCTAAAATATGCAATTTTGTTGTAGTGTGCATTTTCATGACAGTAACATTTTACTAAATGAAGTTTTCCTTTCGGTCTTTGCAGGTTCGTCCTGTAGTTGAAACTGGTTTTGAAAATTTGTTGCTTGTTAGATTGCTATTGGAGATTCAAAACCCATTTGCTCGTCAATCTTCTGTATGTATACCAAATTTAACAGTAGTATAATAATTTTTAGCATCTATCTCCGTACTTCACATTTTGCAACATAAAATGCATTTTGCTATGCCAAAAAACTTAAAATTATAACTTAAATTATGTTCAAGGTTGCAGAAGGACTAACTGTTGAAGATATCCTGGAGAAGTGGTCAGAATTGAAACCTGTAATTATGAAAGAATGGAATGAGAAGAGTAATGATTTGATCAATCTATTTGGAATTGCTCGCGATGAATGGATGGATAAGGATCTATCAGGTTGGATTGATGCTAACAGGTATTGTTTTTGTGTTCACCCTTTTGCTCTGCTGTATAATATTTTCTAGATGAAAATTTTTTATAACTTTTACTATGATATAGGAGTGATGGTCTGACAGAGTACTCATTACCTTTTATGTGAGTTTTAGAGGTCAGAATATTCACATTATGAACATTAAAATGCTATTATATAGGAGAGATTACAAACACTCATTGTGCTTATATAGGATAGATTACAAACACTGCTTTGGTGGTCTTATTCCTTACTCTAAATTGCTCTCTACATATCAAATGAATAAAAAATAGGGGCATTTACGTACATACCACCCAATTCTTATGTGTTTACATATTCAACACCTAAATTTACCTTTTTACATTAATACCGCCCAAATCTCATACATCACATAAAAATACTACTGCTTTAACTACTAAAATGTAAAATACACTTTTTATGCATAGGCAAGATGACATATATGTAAAAAAATAAAGTTTAGGCATTACATATGTAAATACATCGGAATCAAGTGGTATGTTTGTAAACCCTCCTACAAAATAAACTAAAATCTTATTCGACTATAGTCGAGGGATTACGTTAATACTTTCCATTTTCACTGCATTTACTTGATTAATTTACATAGATTTTGCTTTAGATTTTATCCAGGTATATCAGATGCCTTGAGATTTGCGAGCTCTCAAGTTTATATTGTCACAACAAAGCAGGTATACTCCCACCTTCTTTTCATAGAAATTTTCTTATACTTTTATGACTCTGGTTTTATTAACCTCATTCTTGCAACTTAAAGAGGACTCCATTAATATTTATTTATAAGGGACATTTACAAACATACCACCCAAATCTTTCTATTAGAAAATACAAAAAAGCTGCTTTTTCCCTCCATTCAAGCTTTATTCCATAAATATAATATTGAAGGATTGTATATATAATGAAAACTTTCTCAGATGAAATATTTTATAATTATTTTTTATTTTTTTGCTGATGGCTTAATCTGTGTTTCTCCCAGAGCCGATTTGCCGACGCATTATTGAGGAAACTAGCAGGAGTAGAAATTCCTTCTGATAGGATCTACGGGTTAGGGTCAGGGTTAGTAAATTAATTCTGCTATTATTGTTATTATTATTATTATTATTATTATTATTATTATTATTATTATTTATCCTATATTTATGATAATTGTTATTTTCTTTTACCTTCAGCCCAAAGGTAGAGGTTTTAAAAAAGCTGCAAGCAATGCCAGAGCATCAGGGCTTGAAACTTCAGTAAGCTCTGCTAACTTCTCAAGGAAAATGTTACGAACATATCACACAATTCTTATGCATTTACATATCTAACACTTAAATTTTAATATATATATATATATATAGAACTCAATTTTTTAACATCTTATTGAAGATAGCACTAACATTAGCTTTCTAATGTAAAAGCATTTTCATGCATATGTTTTAATGTAATTATGACAATAAAGTATTATTTTAGTAAATATCAAAGTTTGGATATTATATATTAAAAATACTTAAAAGTTGTGTGTGATGTTGATTTTTTTATGATTAGCTGTTTCAATTAATTATAAGTACAGTTGAACTAAATGAAAACGAACAATATATATTCTTTGTTTATTTCCTTGAGCAATTTGGTGCTAATATACCTTGAATATTTAGTACATAACAATGAAATGAAAATATAGTCTTTTTCTACATAATTCCTATGTCTTCACATATGTAACACTAGCACATTAATTTTCCATATATACGCTACTTTGCCTATGCTCAAAAGTTGCATTTCACTTTTTTAAAAAATTAGTGATAGTGATATTTTTTATGTGATATAAAACTTTAGGTGTTAGATATGTAATACATAAGAATTATATGGTATATATGTAAGTGTGCCTTATATTTTCTCAGGTGACTTTTGGAAGTGTAAAGATTGTAAATTTATTATATTATTGTAAAAAATGAACTGAAACATAAACATATTCATTTTTCTTACTTTAAAAATCAAATTTCTCAATTGAAACAAATCGAATTTCATTGCTCAATTTATTCATGTAATATTGTCTGTCAAATTAATTTCTTGGGCTAATCTGCTGTTTCGCTTCTACTTAGTTTTGTAGAAGATCGTCTTGCAACTCTGAAGAATGTCATTAAAGAGACAGCATTGGATGGATGGAACTTATATTTAGGTAATTGTCTTCTTCTTCTTCCTCCTCTTTTTTCCCACTTCCTTGCAGCCGCCATTGATGAACTGCAAGCTTTTTTTTTTCTTACAGGGGCATTTACACAAATTGTACACAATTCTAATCTATTTACATATCTCCACGACTAATATTTCATATTTACACACATAACTCTCAAATCTTTAGTACTCATTTTTATGTAAATAAGAAAGTTTAGGTGTGAGATAGGCAAATAAATAAGAACTGTATGCTTGGTATGTAAATTTTCATTATTCTTATTAACCAAATTGAGCATCAAATTCATTTATTTTCAAGCAGGTAGATGGGGCTACAATACTGAGAAGGAGAGGGAAGAAGCAGAAGGCATGTCTCGAATTCAGCTGCTGGATCTTTCAGATTTCAGCAGCAAACTGAAGTAATTAATCTATCATTTTATTTTATTTTTTGAATAGTGAGTGCTTGAAATATAAATTTAATCTGAGTATTCCAATCAAAACTCATGACAACAATTTATTTTGAATAAATATATATTTAGAAATAATAATAAAATAAAATTTAAATAATAATCTGAGGCATCCTACGTTAGTAGACACGCATTTTGTTATGTTATTATTTTCATGTAGTGAATCTCTTACTGTATATTAGCCAGCATGTGATTAAACAGTGATTTGATATTTATGCCTTCATTTTCTTTTTACTTTTTTTTTTTTTGGCAAGTTGATATAGTTTTAGTAAGGATTTGATTTTTATTGAAGTGGGCATTTACATTCATACCACAAAATTCTTATCTAACATCTAAACATTTATATTTCTGTTCATACCACTCAAAATTTTAACATCACATTAAAAATATCATCTTCGCATTTTCTTGTGTAAGTATAAATATTAAAGTGGGTGTTAGATATGTAAATACATAAGAATTGTCTGTTATGTATGCAAATTTTCATATATATATATATTGTATTATTTGAAAAAGATATGTACATTTTAGTTGATTTGACCATAAAATCTCATCATAATTTTTTTTAAAATAGTATTGAAGATATTGTAAACTAAGTGCCCGTTTGGGGCAGTTTATTACTGTGGTTCGGCGTTTTAAAAACGCCGATCGAAAATTTGTTTCACATATTTGTATCGCGGTAGGAAATCGTCGGATGCGGATCATTCGTTATTCGGGGTAGCACCTGGCATCCCGCTTTCCACTTCTCGTTCGAGATTATTACGCGGAAGCCCTCCATCTCGATCCAGTCCGTGTCCCCTCTGCCCTTCTCTTGTGAAGCAAAAACCTTTGGTCGCCGATTCCTCCGTCACAATCCCGATCCCCTCTGCACTTACGCTTTCCCTCGGTCGCCGATTCCTCCATCCTGATCCCCTCTGCCCTTCCGCGTCTCCTCTGCCCTTCTCTCGCGAAAGAAAACCCTTCGTTGTTTCGAGCGAAGCTCGGCGGGACCCGAACACGAACGCAGCTCGAAGGGCCAGCTTTTCGTGGAGAAGAGGATCAAAGAGAATCGAATCACTCTAAGCATTTTTGGATTCACATTTTTTAAGGACTACTGGATTCTCATTTTTGGATAGCAAAGGCTCCTTATTCGCATTTTTTAAACTTCTCTGAGGAAGCTCTTTTTTTTTTTGGTTTATGATTACTTTTTCCATTTCCACCTAAGAGGGTTCTAAAAAATTTTTGGACTAGCTAGGGATTGCTTGTTTTGAATCTTGAACTCTGTCCTGAAAATTTTTATTGATGATAGCTCTTTCTTTTGGCCTCTTTCTTTTGGCTATGTGATATGAAAGTTTTGGGTGTTATAAAGTTTAAGTGTAGATATGTAAATGCATTGACACTGAGAGTAGATATGTAAATGCATTGAAACTGAAAGTTCTTGCTATGGGTTGTCCACTTTCCCTTCAAAATATAGTTCTGTTGACATAGTGAGGTGTTAATGAATGATTTATGTAAGTCTGTTTTATCTATTTCTGTACTCATACACTTCTATTGCAAACAACTAACCAAACATGAGCAGAATGATCATTTATCCAACAACAGCTGTCAATAAGCTGTTATGAATAGACTACCCTAAAATATATAGATTATCAGAATAATTTGTTTATCGGTAGATTATAAATAATCAACAACTCTTCCAAACAGCCCCTAAAAGAGACATGATTAATAAAATAAAATTTGAAAAAAAGCTGAAAAAGCTGTTTTTCAATTTCCATGCAATTTTTTTTTTTCTAATAACATTATCAAACGAACCCTAAAATTTATTTGGCACGGAAGCACTAATATCATAATTTCATGGTTCCATATAAAAAATTTACTTTACTTTAAGATATGCAAAATATTAACAGTTCAAAAAATATATTTACTACAAATAATTCAAACATATAACCTAACAAAATGATACTCAAATATACAAATCTAGCTATTTATTTAATATGTTACATTCACTTTAATAATAGATATATATATATAATGAAGTGTATAAGACTGAACATACAATATGTAAACAAATAAATAATAAAACCGGTATTTAATGAACACTGCATTAAATTATTAGCAATTACAAATACTGCCCAATTCCTGTGTATTTACACATCCAACACCTAAACATTACTGTTTTCATTTTTACCACTCAAATATTTCACATCACATAAAAAATAGCACTATTTTAACTTTAAAAAGTTAAAAACACATTTTTCCATACATAGATTGAAGTTTAGGTGTTAGATATGTAAATACACAGAATTGAGTGCATGTAAAGCTTCCAATAAAATTTGAAAAAAAAAAAATACACAAAACTATAGTTCATCATTTGAATGATCTACATTTTTCTCTGTGTTCAGGTCCTCAAGAACTTGGTCAATAGGAGGATCTCCAGGTCTAATAAATAACTGATCTCCTATCTTCATTTCATATGCCTCAGGCTGGCTTAGGACAAATTCTTTGAACTATAGCAGAAATAAATTATGTAAAAACCAAAAATAGCTAAGCAGCCATATTAAATGAAATTCTAATGATGGCAATACAAAGAAAAAAAGTAGGGGAAAAAATGAAAAAAAAAAAGGAAATTTACATGCATTCTACATAATTCTTATGTATTTACATATCTAACAACTAAATTTTGATATTTACACCTATAACACCTTGGTGTCATGAACCTATGCATAAAAAGGAGTATTTCACTTTTAAAAAGACAGTGACGGTGTTATTTTTGAGATCATTTGGCATGGATCCAAAATAACATACAATGCTTTTGAAACAGCCATTAGAACATCACTTCAACCCATCGCATTGGATGAGCTCTGTTGTCTACTCTCAAGTGAGGAGATCAATATTAATAATGAGAATGCAAAGTTCATTGCTACATCCGACAACCACATGGCGCTGAATACATACGGAGGACGCAACACAACCGTTACCAAGGGAAGAGGCCAAAACCAGTCAACAAATTCTAGAGGAGGTTATTCCAATGTTTCACAAGGAGGAAGAACATCAAATAGACCCAATATAACATGCCAAATATGTCATAAAAATGGTCACTTTGCATCCATTTGTTGGCATCGGACAAATCTCAAGTATACTCTATTACTTCAGCCCAAGCCCTCAATGCTACCTCCAAAGAAAGGGTTCTAGACTCTGGGGCGACTGCACACTTCACGTTTGATCTTAAGCCAACTTAAACCAGCTACATCATATAATGGGAAGGAACGAGTTCTGGTGGACAAAGAACAAACCGTTCCAATTCAGCATAAAGGTGTTTTAGACTTCTTCCCACTCCAAATAGTAAGCTCAGACTCTGCCAAATTCATCATACACCTCTTCTCTCTCGCAATCTTCTATCTATCCACAAACTAAGCAAAGAAAACAATGTTGTAGTGTCATTTGATCCTCACGGCTTTTGTATTTCTGATCCTTAGACTCAACAGACTCTTCTCAAAGACCCATCTCTGAAGGACTCTACTCAACTCCAGCATCTACCTATCCAGCACAAGCTCTTACTACATCTCTTTCCAAAACACAACAAACTGAATTGTAGCATCAATGATTGGGACATCCACACGACGCCATTATGGCAGCCATATCAAAACATCACTCTTCCCATACCTTCTAGTTCAAATTCATGTATTAGATGCAATCTTACAAAAAACCACAAACAACCATTTGTATCTAGCATAGGACATCAATACAAATGCAAATGTCTAGAACTTACTTATTCATAGTGATGTATGGGGTCTCTCCCCAATTACTTCTTATTAAGGTTTTAGATATTATTTTGCTTTTATTGATGATTTCTTTATATTTTGTCCGGTGTTTCCTATGTGTGCAAAATCGGAGATAATATACATTACTATCAACTTCATTAAATCAGTTCAACATCAGTTCAATACTACAAACAAAATCCTTCGGCCTGATGGAGGAAAAGAATATAATAATATCTTAAATACTTTTCTCAATGATCTTGGCATTCTACATCAATATTCATGTTCCTACACACCTGAGCAAAATGGTGTCGTCAAAAGGAAGCAACATCATCTCATTGAGACAACTCGGGCCTTATTATAACAAACACGCCTCCCTTACAAATTATGGTTTGACAGCCTCCAAACCACCACACATCTCATTAATCATATGTCTACATGAACCACGTATCACGTATCACCATACGAACATCTTCATTATTCCCCTCCATCCTATAATCATCTTCGTGTATTCGGATGTGCTTGTTATCCTTGGAAAAAACCTCAAACCTCTCATAAATTTGAACCAAGATCATAAAAAAAAACAATATAAACAAATCAATCCTTAAATCCATATTTCAGTTGTTTCTTTCTAATCTAAGTGCTTCTTAGGAGTCTACAACTACTACAAAATTTAGCTATTTTTATCTCTATTTCAGTTAACCCGTAATATGCATAATCCATGCATGGATTGTTAGACATAGCACCCAAAACACTGCTATTTACAAAATCTAGCACCCAGGTGCAATTTTTGAACTATTGAATCAATAAATTTATTAGTGCCACAATCAAACCATTGAGAATTTGATAAAAATGAAAAAATATAGGATGGGGTTTTATCATGAATTTTGATAATTGAGTGAAAATTTGAAAAATAAATAAAAGAGAGGGCTAGATTTGTGGATAGCAATGTTTCGGGTGCTATGCATGTAAAAGCCCCTTTATTTATTTATTCCACATATCCGACACATCTTCATATGTGTCTATCCTGAATTGCCTAACATTATGTGTGTATATATATATGTACAAATTGAAGTTTAGTAGTTAGATATGTAAATACATTAGAACTCAGTGGTATGTATGAAAATCATCCTTGAAAAAACTAAAAACAAAACTGCCCATTACTGTCAATTACTAGATAAATACCTCTTTCAAATCTTGGCCCCTCTCCATCGTGAACATAATAGTATGCCGGTCAACAGCCATGAACCTAGCCTCAACAGAACCTGTCTTGATGAGATTGCTCCATCTCATTGCAATCACAGGCACATCATCCTAATAATTTAGAGATCTGTCAGTACAAGCACAGGTTAATCAAGTTTTTTACTATGATATTATATGCAGAAAAAAATTATGAACACAGAAGTTATAAATAAATATAGCCCTCAAGATTTCCTTTTAGAGGTTTATTAGTGTGAGGATTGGGTTGGATCATCCAATGTGCTAACTAAACCAATGACAATTGTTGGCCCATCCCACACCGTCCCAAGCCCGCACTACACACAGCTGCCGCACCCAACATTGCTATGGCTTGTAAATGTCACCACCATCATCTGATCTGCAGGCCGCCGCTGCCTGAGCTTAGCCGGCCACCAACCTTCTTCCTCTTCCCTCGTATTCCTTCATCTTTCCCCATACTACCTTCCCTCTTCATTTTTTCTCCTTCACCCCTTCTTCCTTCTCTTCTTTCCAAACAACTCTCTCTCCCTTTTCTCTCAACTTTACTCTTTCGCCGTTCTCCTCCCCTCACTTCATCTCTAGGGCTATCAACGATCCGATTTCGAGTCGAGTTGAGGTCAGCTCAAAATTGGCTTGAAAAAAATTCGATCCAAATTTTTGGCCTATAGCTCAGCTCGTTTATTTAGAGCAAATCTCGATCCGAGCAAAAATTCAAATCAATTTTTGAACGATTAATGACCTTCGAGCTAATAACACTAGAATTGTTAACGATCTGATTTTGCGGCTAAAAAAAAATTCAATCAAAAATTTTGGCTCATAGTTTGTCTTGTTTATTTCAATCCAAGCCAAAATTCAAATCAATTTTTGAGCGATTAAAGATCTTCAAGCTAAGCTCACAGACCTATTCTTCTCTAACCCCCCAATTACTCCTCCCCCACCATCTCTCTTTCTCTCTCTTCCATCTCCTGCACTCCCTCTCACTTTATCTCTCTACACAAGACACTCACCCTTTTGCAGTCTCCCTCTCCCTCTCCCCATCTCTCTAATAGATAGATTAAAAAAAGAAAAAAAAGAAAAGAAGCATAGAAAAAAAAATTTGGAGAAAAATGTATCAAGAAAAAAGACAAAGTAAAAAAGAGAACAAAAGAAATAAATTGTAAATTTTGGGTCGCCTTAATATTTAAGTACATGTATATTCTGTACTTGATGCGATGGGGAAAATTATTTGTAAGCCCCCTAAGCGCTCATAAGCAATATACTTGACACAACAAAAATATATTTGTAGACTTTTATGTATGCATGTTTTCTTAACAAAACAGGTGAAAAAGATCACAATCATAGTGTCTCTGACAACACCCATAATACACCTTTTTTAGCATGCTAGGTAGGCCAAGCATCCCATTGGATGCCCCTAAGAGGGAGAGACGTCAGAATGCTGCCAATATTTTTTTAAAATGAATTCTCAAGGAACATGAGTTAAACAAATGACTAGACTTACAAGGCAAGAGTTGATGTAGATCCTCTTTCTATATCAACTATAAAATTTTCATTTCCGTACATCTTAAATAATGTATCTCCTCTAGATTATGATCTTATAAAATTATGTAGCATGCAACAAATAGTAACACTATAACATTGTGTGCATAAACCATAAGGAGACATTCTATTTAAGATTGAAAATCTTGCTTTTAGAACTCAAAAATATCGCTCAATAACACTTCTTAAAGAAGAATGTCTATAATTAAAGATTTCTTGTTTTTGAGGTTAAGCGCCTTCTTGATAATCAAGCAAATGATATCTTGTTCCTCTGTATGGCGTTAAGAATTCTGGCATATTAGCATAATCCTGGTCAACGAGGTAACATTTTCTTATTTTTGTAAACAACATGTACATACATATTTCACTATAAATATCATTATTAATTACATAATCTGATAAGAATAAAATTGACATACCTTGAGGCGGCATCGAAAAATTTAACTGAGGATTTCAAATTCATTCTAGAAATATTCTCGCATTATTTGTTGTTCCCTCCCAACCCGACAATAAGTGCGCAAACATCATTTCAAATCCACATGCACACGTAACATTTTGGGTTGGCTCTTTATGCTTTCTTCAATAAGAAATTTGATCTTTCTAAGGTACATGCGTAGGAAAATAGTGTTCCATCAATTGCACCTATACAATTCTATTCATAAAACTCGCATAAATTAATATTTATAACTAAAGAAACAAATAAATAAATTTTTTAAATTTTAACGTACCTTAAAAAAAAGGATAATACCTTGGCTTATACTAGATCTTAAGGGATCATCTCAAATGATGGTGGAATAATAATTTTAATTCCCAAGTGACAAATTGCTTCCAAAGTCTTTCTGAAATGTCATGAGATTGTCTCCAATGAATGTTGAAATCGTTCAACAACCACTTTTAGGCATTCATTATGCGATAAAATAAGCATAAAAATTACAAGTTGTTCCTCTACAGCCTGTCATCTTGAGTCCTTCATAAGACTTTTACGCTTCAATAAGGTAGTAAATTAATGATAGCATGAGTATCAATTCTATAATTTTCAAAGCAACGAGCTGAATGTCCTCGCAGTATTTCAATTACATACTTGTGACTTTGAAGAGTAGAATTTTGACATCGTTCTTTTGTTAAATAATGTTTATCATAATCATCAACACAAGTAAGAGTGATTGCTAGTTCAAGTTCTTCTTTAATATCACTTTTGAAATCTTATATTGATCCATATAATGTTTACCTACAATACGAATAGATAAACAATGTAAATCAAACTAAATAAAAATTTGAGAAATAAACTTTGTATTAGAAATCTTGACGATAAAAAATCACAATACTCTTTTCATTTCCAAGAAAAAAAAGTAGATCACTCGTAGAACAGTTCATATGAATATTAACAATGCATCAACACATCAATCACAAGCTTTTAAAATCACAAACATGCAACATACCATAACCTAAGTTGATAAGATGTTCGACAACAATAACAAAAGTGAAAAAAAGTAAACATGACACATTTAAAACACAAACACATAAGATAAGGAGGGCTCATAGGGTTCATCCTGATGAACAAGCCATTTCAAATTAATAATCCAACATTTCCTTTTGCTATCATGTATTTGAAGAAATATCTTCATCCATATTGCATCTTCTTGTAACTTATATAAAACTTTCGAATAATTAATGTAATCTAAGTCTTATATTAAGTTTAGACATGATTCTACATGGTTCTTTTGTTAAATAATGTTTACCATAATCATCAATACAAGTAAGAGCGACATGGTTCTTTTGTTAAATAATGTTTATCATAATCATCAACACAAGTAAAAGCAATTGCAAGTTCAAGTTCTTCTTTGATATCACTTTTGAAATCTTATATTGGGTCCATATGATGTTTACATACAATACGAATTGATAAATAATGCAAATCAAACTAAAAAAAAATTTAAGAAATAAACTTCGTGCTAGAAATTTTGGAAGATGAAAATCACAATACTCTTTTAATTTCCAAGAAAAAGAAATAGATCTCTCATAGAACAGTTCATATGAATATTAACAAGCTTTAAAAATCACAAACATACAACATAATCATAACCTAAGCTAATAAGATGTTCGACAACAATAACGAAAGTGAAAAAAAAGTAAACATGACACATTTAAAACACAAACACACAAGATAACGAGGTTCATCGTGCTGAACAAGCCATTTCAAATTAATAATCCAACATTTCCTTCTGCTATCAGGTATTTGAAGAAATATCTTCATCCATATTGCAGCTTCTTGAAACTTATGTAAAACTTTCAAGGAATTAATGTAATCTAAGTCTTATATTAAGTTTAGAAACTTCATACATTCAACCAACAAAAATTCAGAGCTCTCATTAGAAGATCCAGTTGAGATACATAATTTCTTTTCTATGATATCAACCCTTCTTTTTGAACTCACTTAAAACTTGAAGTGTAGGGACAATCACATTTGAAATTATTATATTCTTTGCACGTTGAATCGATAATTTTCCTTTATACTTCACCACAAGTTTTGTTTCAATTTCTCCAATCTCATTTTCTTCCTTAGTATCTGAAGGGATTCTGGTAGAAAGATATTGCAGAGTTCTCGTTGCAGTTGTGTAACCATTAATACAACAGAGAGACCCATACATTGGGCATCTTTTTTCTGAAATATTTTTGCACTTTTATTGACCTATATATTCGAAAATAAATATCATGATTAACAAAACTATGAGAATAATAACATATAAATTTTGGATTAAATATAATATAAAATAAATATCTTATATAATTTGGCCCATATATCTTCAGATGCAATAAATTGACCTGTGGTTGCGTTATAACTAATTTCAATCTCTTTCAATAAGCTAGAAATTTCTCTCCAACAAGTTTTAAACATATTGAACTTATTTCTCAATTGTTCTTGCTTGTATTTTCTTTTTGTAGATAATTCAAATTTTTGCATAATGTGTGATCATGCAGCTGGACTAAAAGTTATTGTTTGCTTATTCTCATTAATGACTTCAATCTTCATTAGTTGAATGAAGATTTTTTCATTTCTATCTGACCATATTGCCTCTCTAGTTATTTCAATTACATCACCGTTATCCATGGTTCAACTTGATAAGGGGAAGCATTGAGGAAGCACCTGATTTCTCAATAGCACCAAATTCCTCAGCCGAAAAGAGGAGACAGGGTAGGCGAGAAGACGAAAGGTCGAACGCCGAAGGAGAAAGGCAAAAGAGAAGGGAGCGGCGTCGACGAGTAAATACAAGAGTTTCGGACCGAGAGGGAGAGTTTCAGTCACGAACGCGAGAGGGAAGGAGGCATCGCGAGGGAGACTGGATAGGCGAGGAGAGGTTGTTTCCCGTGTTTTTAAAATAGCAGAAAACATGTTTTTTGTTGTTTTTAGAGTTTTAAAAATAATAGTGTTCAAACAGAAAATAAAAAATTGAAAAAAAAATAAAAAATAGATAACCAAACATTGTTTCTTGTTTGTTTCTTTTTTTTTTTGTCTTTAAAAACAAAAAATAAAAAATAAAAATTGATCCCAAACAACCCATAAGAATATATTATTAAATAGTACAAATAATAAAAATTAATTTAGTCAACTGTTAGTTGAGTCGAAATAATTGAAAAGAACCAAAACGGAATGCGAGGAATTAAACAAAGCAAACAAGGCTCACAGAAGGCTTATGCTAAATTCAAAGGCAAACCATATTCAAAACTCTCTTGAAAGTTTAGAACTCTACAAATTCCTCTAGTTTGACTTTTCTAGACATCTTTTTCTCGACTTCTCTCAAGAAAAACATTTCTTTTCATCTAATCCATCTTTCTTTTTCCCTCTCTCACTCTTTGCTATTTTCATCTTCATCCCCACCCTTTCACTACTTTTCTTTCATATTGGGGAGAGATGATTGAGATAGAGCTCTAATGATGCGACACAAAATCTTAGAAAAGAAATTTGCTTGAGAAGAGGCTAACTAGAAGGATTGAGAGATGCTAGAAAAAGGGGGTGAGCACATGTAGCTCTTCTCTGTAGTGAATGTCCTCAAGCAATTTGAGCCCTCTAGGTTCAATGATGAACTACGAGCAAAGACGAGAAAGAATTGGCTGAAAACATATTGATGCAAGAAAAAACATATTGATGCAAGAAAAAAAGACTGTTGCAACTCACAAATGAGTCAAGAAAACATATCACATTGTCATGATACACAAAAGAGATTCTACCACCAAATAGTTCAGCCAAGGGCACAAGTTTATCATCTTAAATCAACTAAATTGATAGAAGAAAAACTATTATCAAAAGGGGATGCATGATCCCAAGATTTATAGCGAAGTAGTTTAGACGTAAATATTATGATATGTAAGTAAGCTTTGATCTCCAACATTCCACAATCTCTCCATGAAGAGTTACATTCATTCCCCAACAACATTATATATATATATATATATATATATGCATATTTAATGTGAGGAGAAAAATCATATCGACTTCTCTTTAATGAATTCACACTTCTTTAATGAAGGGAACTCGTCCATCTACTTGTAATGGCTACACCCCCATCACATGTTTTTCCCCCAACCCACCCTTTTGCTTGTAATTTTTGTCTAGTTGAATTTAAAATTATCCGTGGATTACAATAGAATCATATTAAGCACTGATAGCAAAAGAAAAGAGAAAATAAGAAAGAAAAATAAACTATAATTAATTCAAGTAAAAGAAATTTTGTAACATGGGCGCTCTTCCCGTGACCCTTTATTTATAGGCTTAGACCGAGAATTAAGTGCGATAGGAAAATCTACACATTAAGTTAAATAAATAAGAAAAATGTGTGATAAAATCCATTGGTTTCTTCCCATAACATATACAGGGTAAGTAGAACTATTTCACTATAATTGCTTGGACTTGTAGCTGACTTGCTGAAAACAAGCCTTTGATCTTTCTTGATAATTCACCAGCTTAAAAACTTCCTCCTGTTATTGGGAGAATATCTCTAATCATGGACAATTAAGCTTAAGCTTTCATGAAAAGTCCTCTAAACTTTGGTGCATTCATCACGACTTTAACTAGTCATGGAAAATTCATATCAGTCTAAGCAAATTTGTCCTACATTGAGTGCATTAATGGCTATCTGAGCAATCTATTTCCAAAAACTCCCTCCTCTTGTGATAAATATGACTATGAAAAAATATGTTCTATTCATTCCCCCATGTGATTTTCTTCTCTTGACCAAAACATCAAGCCCTCTTCCATGAGGGCACACAAATAAACTCTCTAAAACTTTTACCAACTCTACCCTCTTCCATATAAGAATTGATTGATGATAAGAGAATAAGGAGATAAATGTACAACAAAAAAGTGTTCTGAGGGGAGCGATTAACTTGGATATAAGTGGAATCTTATCAATAAAAGTGAGAAACTCAAGAAAAGTATAACAAAATCTGTCAGCGGTGTAAACAAGCTGAGTCAAGCTTGATTTACACCTACTCAAGCTTGACTTGCCCATCAAATCAAAAGCTAAAACTCGAGCTTGAGCTTGAATTCAAGCTTATATTGTGAGTTCGATCTTGGCTCGCAACAAAAACAGCAGGCTTGCAAGCCAACCTATGAAGAAGAAGTCTAGGCAACTAGAGAAGGCATCGATATGACAAACAGTTAGAAATCAGAAGAAGGTGCCACTAAAGCTCACCAAATAAGCTATCATCGTGACCAAAGGCTGCATAAACAAGCTAACTCACGAACCACTGAGCTAAGCTCAAAGAGCTCATTAAACATACAAGCTCAAGCTTGCCGCTCGATAAATTAAATTCGTGCATTCATTAGCAAATCAAGTTCAAGCCGACTAACAAACCGGCTCAGCTCAATTACACCTCTAACCTATATTACACAAAAATAAATTACCTCCAAATTCCTAACTTTGCTTGGCCATTTTGTCGAAGCATGTCTAGCTGCAACCCTCATGCCATAAAAAAATTATTTTTGAAGCAAGAAGTATTGGAATTTTTGAAGAAAATGTGATTAGATGATGTACCCAGCTATCCAACAAGCAAAATCTTGATGAACCACCTAACCCACAAAATCTAAAACAGCATTTCAAAATAAAGACAGCAAAACTGAATAATCAATCCAAACCCCCTAATGAAATCAATTTTCACCCCAGAATTTCACACACAAACGAGGTCAATTTCACCAGAGAAAGGGCAACTGCTATAACTAAACCTCCACGAACACAATCAACTTTATATCATTTGACAACAAGAAGGAAGAATCTCAAACCGAATACGACAAGAAGAAGAAGAATTTCGAACGAACCCTAGAGCGAGCTGCACCAGATCGAAGTTTAACGAAACCGTAAGCGGGTCCAGTATGTCGCTTCATCATTTCGTCCTGGATCTCAGCGGGATTCATCTTGGAGAAGTCCGGCGGCGGCAGAAGGTCTTCCGAGCGAGTCTTCTTCTGCCCCCATTTCTTCCATTCATCGTCCTCCTCCTCGTCCTCAACGTCGGAAAGATCGTCCGAGATGATAACCCTTCTCTTCCCCGCCGCCGCCACAGAGAAGAGAAGGGGAAGGAGAAGAGACAGGAGGAGGAAGCGTAAAGCCCAGCGGCATGGAAAAAGACTCATTTTTTGTTGGAGCATTTGATAGCTACTGTTACAGAGATTTATATAAGTACATATATA
>NW_018164730.1:253623-294651 GCF_001263595.1 Phalaenopsis equestris | reverse complement strand
GATTTAAATATATATAATATTTATTTAATTGGCTTTTAATCACTTGATCATACTAAAATGGGGAATTTACATATCTAGCATATGATTATTATTTATTTATATATCTAACATGATATTTAAATCTTTAAAGTATAGTCTCCACTTTGATGAAATAAATGTATGCAAATGAAAAAAAGTATATTTAACATTTTTTAAAGGTATATTTCACTAATAAAAAGTTTAGCAAAAGTGAAATGTTTATATGATATTAAATAGCTGAGTGTTAGCTTTATAAATACGAAAATTTAGATATTAGATATGTAATATAAGAATTGTGTGATATATAAGTAAATGCCATTTCCTTTTTTTTTTGGAAGTAATAAAGCTAGTTTTAATATAATTTTAATATTAAAATATTACATAATGCTATTAATAATTTTATTAATGCTTTTAGGATATAAAATTTAAAGCTTTTAATTATATAATGCTTTTAAAGATCATAAAGAAGTTAAAAATAATTATATTTTTTGCATAATTTTAATATTAAAATATTATATAAGTAAATATTAAATTTTAAATATTAGACATTATTATTATTGTTTTTGTTGTTGTTGTTGTGTGACGAAAGATCCACAATGATAGAGTAATAAATTAGCGTCTCAGTATGATATAAGATCTAGCACACACACAAATAAAAGAAAATAAGTAGGAGGGGACATTGCACGGGGCTTGACCCAATCAAAGTAATACACTATGTAATTATGAGTACATAAACTTACTCTTATCCTAAATTAGGAAATATATAATTATAAAGTTAATGAACAATTTTATTTCAACAACAATAGTCGTAACGAGTCGTGAAAGCTATAGTCAATTGGTATGGAGGCAGTAGTCTGCCGTGAATGTTATAGATAGTGGTTGTAACTTCAACTTGCCGTAGAACCGTAGAAAGTTATGGTAGAAGCAAGCCATATAGAACATAGGAAGTAGCTTAAGGTGTGTTGATTGGCCACAATAGACATAGTAGAGAACTGTGATAGCGTTCATAGGCCACAAAAACTAGAGTTGGGAGTTGCATGAGCTGTGAGCCACATAAGACGTAGTTGGTCACATGGGGCTTGGGGGTGAGTTGCAATAATATATGTTGGTCGCAGATGCTGATTTTTTGAGTTATATGAGTTGTGAGCTACATATGCCAAAATTGATCATGTGGGTCGTGAGCTGCAATAACGTTTGTAGGTCGTAGATGCTAGAATTGGGTGTTACATGACTTGTGAGTCACGCGAGATATAGTTGGTCACTTAGGTCATAGTGATGAGCTGCAATAATGATCGCAGGTCATGGAGGCCAGAGTTGGGAACTACATTATTTGTGAGTCATGTAGGTTATAGTTGGTCATATAGGTTATAGTTGTGAGCTGCAATAACATTTGTAGGTCATAAAAGACAAGAATTGGGTTTTAAAAGAGTTTTGAGCCACTTAGGTTGCAGTTTATCACTTTAGTCGTGGTGGTGAGCTACAATAATGTTTGTAGCCCGCATATGCCACAATTGAGAGTAGTATGAGTTGTGAGTCACGTAGAACGTAGTGGAGAGTTGCAGTAGTATCAGTTGGCCTCCAAGGCCAAAGTTAGGGGTTGTAGTTGTTGTGAATCACATAGGTTGCAGGTCATAGTAGAGATCTAAAAGGAGAGAACTTCAGGAGTTCGGAGAAGATTATTGTATTCTAAGTATGGTGGTTGTAAATAGTTATTATGAGGAATTACACCATCTTCAGGCAGCATTATTATGCCATCTTCAGAGTGTGACATTATACCGTATTTGGGGCGCGTCGTTGCACTGTCTTCAAGTGTGTCATTTTACTGTCTTCAAGTGTGTGTGTTGGCATCATTTTTTATGTCGAATAAGTATGGTATCCACAAGAATGATACGAGACTTTGTTCAGTCTCCCACAGTCGAAGACACTCATTTGGACATCTTGGTACGTGTCTCGAGCACAGAACCAGAGTCGGTACTGCTTTAGCCCTACTTAGGATAATTCATTGTCGGGCGAAGATGGTTCTGAGATGAATGTGTTTGATGTCCATTTAAGTGTTTATAGACCGCACTCTGTCTATTTGAAGTCTCTCGTAGTCAACGACAATGATAAAAACTCTCTCGAGCATGTTTCAAAAAAATTGGGGTTCAGACCGGCTCACCCACGTAGAAGTCTGTGACTCCTGTCGATACTAAAATCTTCAGTTTGAAATCTCCAAATTGTTTTTTGAGTTACAGGGTCTTACTTTAGTGATATAAACCTTTCCTTACCTTGCGAATTGGTCAAAACCTTCCTACGGACATCCTGAAGCAAAACTAAGTTTCCAACCCCCAACCGACAATTTTTGCCCAATAAGGAACACTCTCAATGTTCATATAGATGTTGAGGAGTACTTTTCCACTCCTAGGTAGTCTCTAGTAATCTCAAGGTCCATAAAATGCCATCCGTGTGAAGTTACACACATGTGAAAAGCAAAGAAACTAAGCCCCTTTGGGGCTAGGCTGCAAAAGCTCCCATTGTTCAGATTGGCACCCCTAAGGGAGGCATCATTCCTTCCTTGGGTGCTTTTGCCCCCATGGTCGATGCTTTTGCGCCCACCCCTCTGGTTTAGCGATTTTTTGTGTATGGGCGTTTGGGCACCACTGTTGGGCGCTCAAGCGCCCAACTTTTTGCATGCGATCTTTCACCAACCAGAGCAAGCTCCGCTTTTACGCTATAATAGGTGCTTTTGTGCCTGATAAGAAAATATTGTAAAGCGAACGGTTTGAGCTTTTGTGCTCACTTTGGCACTCAAGCGCCCAAAATTCAAAACACGTCATTTTTAATCCAACGAATGGTTTTCTTCGCTTAGAGTCCACCGAATAAACCTCCATGTCACCCCATTACCCGGTTCTCAACCAAATAATGGAAGGAAGTGAGGGCTAAGGCATTATTATTTGAGGTAAGTGGCGTCAATCCCATGGGCATTGAAAAAGGCGGATGGTTAAGCAAAAAACATCATGGGCACAGGGGGTCAAACTCCATTTGGCAAGTTTGGTCTGGGAGAGCAGTGAGGATGCCTTAAAGGGATTATTTGAGAGATTTTTGAGAGATTTGAGAGAACTTCTTTCTGATTCTTCTCCCATTTTCCTCTTTCACCTCTTCTCTTTTATTTTCTTCTTCTTCTTCCTCTTTTTTTTTCATTTCTGGTCATCATTTCATCAGAAACAAGAGAGGAAGAGAGGGTTTTCTTGTGTGATGCCTTGTCGAAGTCTCCTTCTTGAGGAGTTCTTTCTTGTTTTTTTGGAGGAGGACCTTCACAGGAGTTCCTGACATCACTAGAACCCCCTCACTGGGAGAGGGTCTAAAGAAGAACCTACGTCAAAGCTTGGAGCTTTGTTGATCTCTCATACCATTAGGAGAGCTTCTTCGAACAGCTTAAACAACATAGATATTGACACTCTGTCAGACATTCATCTTTTTGTAAGAGTTCCAGTGATGTTTACTCATTGCAATCTAAATAAAGTTGATATTCGAAATAAATTTTCTTTTAATTGTTGATACGTCGGTCAACCGCCGCGATGATATAATCCTCTCAACTTTTATATTTTGGTTCCCAGAGTCCCTTGTTCTGGTTGTTAGAGGATTAAGGAATTAGGTTTCATGTGCTTAGAGGAAGTTGATAGATTAGGGATCCTTTCGATGACTTTCACATATGAATCAGAGTGATTTCCTGTTAAAACCTGGCACCAATCTCATTAAAAATGAGATTGTGTCAATTTCACTATTTGTTCAACGATTTCACTTGGTTGGATAAGTGAAATCAAAGGATCGTGCAGATAAAAATGTCCCTTTGGTCATCATCCGTTCGATCACGAAGCGTTCTTGCGAGTAAATTCTTCGCTCTATGTTATGCAAATGGGCAGCAAGGTCACGTTGTTTCGTGCAATATGGTGTTGACACCTTTTCCATTGATTCAACCATATATCCCAAGTGAGATCAATATAAAATGTTTGACTTGCCATCTAAGTGTTTTGGGTTGATTTGTTTACGTGATCGTTTGTGGCATTGTTGCATTTTGTGTGCTTGATAATGTTATCACTTTGATTTGATCGATCACTCCGACATGATTGACCAAACACCTTGAGTTTGATCTACCGTTCTCATTCGATCACCCACTTTGGATTCGATCGGCCGCCCCAGCCCAATCAACTAATTTCTCAAGTTTGATCAACCGCCCCGATTTGATTGCCTTTTATGGGTCTGATTAGCTGTCCCGGCAAGATCGACACATTTTCAGGCTTGATCGTCCACTCCGACTAGATCACCTGATCTATTGGGTTTGATCGACCGCACCGATTTGATCACTCGCTTTGGATATGATTGGTTGTCCCAACTCAATCAACCCATTTCCCGGGCTTGATCAGCCGCCCCGACCCAATTGCCCAATCTTTTGGCTTCAATCGGCTAAACTGTGTTGATCACCCAATCTGGGTCTGATTAACCATCCCAAGTCGATCACTCGCTCTTTCATGTATGATCGATCATCCCTAATCAATAGTCCCATATTTTCGGTTAGACAGGTCATCACGACCCCACCGGGCGACCACTTGCCTGCTAGTATGTTTTTTGCATCATAATATTTATTTGCTTGTGCATGAAAATTATATTTTGACTTGATGTCAATGATATTTCATTGCATGTAAAATATTTTTGCCTTTTATGCTTTATATGTGGCTTGTATGGATGTCTCTTTGAGTATCCATGCTTGCAATGTCTCTTTGAGCTCCCACACGTGTGTATTCCCCACACACGACTTTCTATGCACGGGGATGAACATTTTCACACTTTGAGAGGAGTTGTTTCACTTATAAACAATCTATATCACTCCCTACGACCCCTCTTAGAGTGTTATAGGTATTTTACATTGTGTTAAGCCCGAGTCGCGCTTCCTAGTCATTGAACTCGTGCAAGGCACAATGTGTATTCACCTAAGTGTGTGATTCTCACTTGTAAGGACACATCACTTAGTATGTTTGACACTTAGCATTCTTGCATGATTGTCATTTGTATGTCATTTGTATGCCATATGCTTGACATTTTTGCATGTCATATGTTTGACTGGTTTTATATACATGTTGCATATCTTATATGTTTGCATGTGTGCTCGGTGAGTGACTATCAGGTAAGCTGTAAATCCTTTTTATAGGTATCCTTTTACTCGATACAAACTCATTCGTAGCCGATGTTTGCTTGTCGCATGGTAGTCAGAGTCTCCCGGGCAGGAGTAATTCTTTTCCATAGATAGCATGTTTTACCAGTACTTCTCATTTGCATGTGCATGTTGCATGTAGCATCATTGCATTCATTAACATGGTATGTGATTCACCCTTTTGGGCGTCTGTTGTGATTGCTTTGTGCTTCAATCAAACAATCACAATGTAGACTTCTTGCATGTTTTGTATCTCTGCTCATTTGCCTTGATGGCTTCCCTTGTTAAATCCAAATTGTGATTTAATTTTGTTAAAGTATTAATCTTTCAAAAAATTTACATTTACATTATTCTTGCATCAATTTTTAAAATTTTATTAGAAATTTTTTTAGTATAAGAATTTAATTTGATTACAATTATGTTAATGAAGAATTAATAGACTAAAAATAATCACTTAATTTAAACCAATGTAATTTCCTAAGGCTATTCATTTGGTATGAATTGTACCATTTTAGTTTTTATTTATTTATTTGTATTATTTATATTTTTAATTGAATTTGACCGCATTTAGAAATATGCTGATTTATTATAAAAATAAAAAATTAAAGTACATGAAATATTTAGCATATTATCAGGTCATCATATCCTACTTTCCAAATCAATTATTAGATCAAATGCTTATAGATTTTAGGAAGATTTACATACATACCACACAATTCACATGCATTTACACATCTAACACCCAAATTTTAATTATCACATAAATGCCCCAAAATCAACACACAAATTATGATATAAAACCCCACCAGAAAAAAAGATATAAAACCATCAAAATATTTAAATTTGCATACATTTGAACATGATACAACAACAGGGTTCAAAATCTAAAATACAACTTGTTGTGGTTCATCACAAAGATGAGAGACTTAACACACTACATTGCATTATAGCAGTGTCCATAACTTGATGAAAACCATATAAAACCAAATATTATACATAAAATTTGATTTTAGACAACTTTATTTTATTTATATGATTGATGCTTGAAACTTTATAGATATAATAATATACCTGAAATAAAATGTTTACTTTTGAGCTTGAAATTTTCTTCAGTGTTTAAGCAGCCAAGCTTTTGGAAGCAATCTCATAAACGTTTTCTGATAAGCCATTAGCAGACATTATCTTCTCCAGCTGTGCCTGCAATTCATGTTAAACAACTCTTATTAGATTATAGATAAAGAAATGATTTTTTTTAAATTTTTTTGGAGGGAAAATTTACATATATAACATAGATAGCACACAATTCTTGCATAATCATCTAACACCAAAAATTGATATTTATACTTATAACACTTTGGTATTGACCCATAAAGTTGACACAAATTAAAGCTCATCTCCCTAATCCCATAAGAAAAAAATTCACAAAATTACAAAGTGAAGCACTTAAGATTGGGTGGTTCATTCTCTTCACATACAAAACAATAATGGTAACAACATACATATGGATGTGTACACACATATGGATGTGTGCACACGAGCGCGTGCGGCCACATACGCGCCCACACACACACGCGCGCGCGCACACACCATATATATGCTTTTAAGAAAACCCAAATAAATATATTGACTTTGCCGAGAACAACATGAAGTATGCAAGCTTGACGAATGAGAATTTGAAGGACTAGTTTATTGTCATTATAGTTTTATGTCGGTATCTAATTTTTATTTTTTACTTTAAATATTGTTATCAATTGAACTCCGGTGTTTAAGTACAAATATGGAAGGTCTTAATTGACATTTTATAGTTTTCTACGCAAATTTTTCAAGAAAACTTAAAAACTAAATAAAAATTGAACACCCCAACTAAACAAGCATCCATCAATGAAGCTCGCTTTTAAAACTTCGATCACTTCCAATCAATCACTATAGGCCTTACGGCGCGGCGAATGTTACTAAAACATCGTTCATTCCATCTTGCCACATTACTAATTTTCAAATACATGAATTGAAAATTAAATAATAAACAAAAATTCAATTCAGACCAAAAAAAAAAATTCAGCAGAAATAGCCCTCTAAATGATATTTACCTTAGCCAGATGTTGCCTGCCCTCATCAAAACGCCTCCACCTCGAGAAGGCCGAAACCATGCGAGATGAAACCTGAGTTCAAAACAAGCAAAAGAAAAATTAAAAAAAAACAGATCTTTATCTAAAATTCTAGCAATATTCTATGGCATCATTTAAACAACATTGCACCTGAGGATTCAATTTATCCAGTTGCAACACAATGTCCCCCAAAAATTTGTAACCAGAGCCATCTTTTGCATGAAAATTAACAGGAGATCCACAAAATCCACCAATTAAAGAGTAAACCTGAAGCAGAAAATATGAAAAGCAAAGAATGGATTTATGTCAGATTTTATACAAAAAGACTAATTAAATGTTGACCAAAACCCAAATGATTATACTATGTACACAATAGATGGAAGGATATCTTAAAAGTGCTCTAGCCCCCCATGAATATTTACAGTGTCATTTTAGTCCCAGAGTATAAAAGTGTCATTAGTCCCCAAACTCATTTAATATGAGCTGAAGTGATCCCAAAAAAGAGACTAGTTTAGCCCGCATTAAAATGGTATGGGATTAAGTTGAAACTGTCATAGATTTTGAAATTAAAATGATCCCTGACAAAGAGCAAGAAGACCATTTTGAAATTTTTCTCGATATCTTACCGACCTTGTTAGGATTTTGCAGGTCGAATGCAGGATGACTCAACAGATTCTGGACATTAAGCACATTTCCAGGTATGTCAGACATAGCTTGAAGAGCGAACCATTTGTTCACTACCTGGTAATATGAGCAGAAAGTGTTACAGATTGAATTCTTAGTTTTAACTTCGTATGAACACAAACACGACATACGAAGCAGGGGAGGAAGAAAATTTGCATTCAAGTATCAAAATAGTCTCCTGATTATTTACATGGGGGACCATTTTAGTCCCAGAGTTTACAAAAGTGTTAAATTAGTCATCAAACCCTCTTAATATAGACTGAAATAGTCCCCTCGAAAGACTATTTTAGCCTCTTTTAAAATAATCTGACGACTAAATTGACCTTCATAGACTCCGAAACTAAAATGAACCCCTACAAAGTCAAGAGACAATTTTGACACTTTTCTTATTTTCATTTAAAATGCAACCCAAAAAATCTTACCAAGTAGTCATGAGACCACTTCTTATAAAAATCAGCAAGAACATCATCACGGACTTGACCGGGATTTTTGGCAATGGCCATCAAAGCTGCAAATTGCTCTGTCATGTTTGTGGCTGTATTATACTCGTGCACTAAAAGGTCGGTGAGCTCCAAATCATTCAATGTTGCGAGGTAAACTGTACAAGGAAAATGGATGTGGAGTGACCAAGTTTAATATACTACATATGAATTCTTCACTTAAATGTTTTAACTATATAATGCTAAAGAGCAATACTGAGAGCGGTGTTCTTTAAAGCGCGTCTCGCCATATTCTCATGGTTGAAAACAAAAGCCTCTGAGCTTTTGTTATGTTCGACCTGTCGAAAAATATAGTTTTACTTCAAAATATCAATGAAAAAAAGTTCAAAATAATAGTTGAACAAAGAAGTCAATAAGTAGCGGTGGAACCAGAAGGTGGCATTAAACTCTTTAAAATAATATAATACACAAAAAATTTTGCCCCTCAAACTTAAATACTTGATAATAAATTAATATTGACTAAATTTTTATTTTCAAAATAATTATTATAATAATTTAAACATTTTTTGAAGGAGATAAAGCTTTAAATTTAAATACTCATCACCTTTTAATTTTTTATTTTGTCACCACTCTGCTTGAGAAATAATGAAATACAAAGGAATCACCAAAAAGCTAATTGTGAAGTGCAGTATCACCTCAACCAACATAAAATGAACTTCCATGAAAATAAGAATCCACTCCTAAGAGGCACCAATAATGCAAAATAATATGCCTATATATATATATATATATGTATATATATATATATATATATATATATATAGTATATAAATATAAATAGATAGATAGATGGATGAATAGATAGGCCGCGAAATTAATAGAGTAACTTTTATAAAAATTTTATACCTATATTTATTTTAGTAAATAGACAAATATAGTGTTAAATAAACAAATAGCCATGCTAATCATCAACAAAATGGTTATTTGCTAATCTATGAACAAAACTGAAGCAAAAGCAAAGTAGTAATCTTTCTATGTATATTCTACTAAATATCACAAAGATACATCTACATAAATATTTTCTAGTAAACCGAAAATGAGTTAAAAAAGAAAAAAACTTACAGTAAACAAAAACTCTTTTTTAAGCTGAAGTGCGAGCTGTTTCCTAATAAAAGAGCGAACTGCATGAACAGCATCGGGATCTGCAACTTCCATCAAATCCATAATCTCCCCTTCACCAGGTAAAGTAATTGCCTTGGAAATAAATTCCTAATTCAAAAACAAAACAAGGATAAACTTCATCAGTATGTTTAACCGAATAATTTACAATAATTCAAACTGAGAAAGAAAAGGAAAATTATGAAATCAATACTTTATCCAAATTAGAATCACATAGTATGCTTTTGATTCCATCCACAAACTTTGGATTCAGAGCCAAAGATTTATTCTGCTGAAAATCAGCTACAAGCCTGAGCATCAGTTTCCTTGCTAGAATTTGGCCAGCTTCCCACCTGAAATATGAATGAAAATTAAAATTATAGTTGAAGTTATAAATAAGATAGTTCAAAAAATTAAGGTTGAAAGGAGGAGATATATTTTGTGCATGCCTGTTGAAATCATCAGACTCGTGTGCGAGTAAGAAAAATAGGTCGCTATCTGTGAGATCGGAATCGAGACGAATAGGAGCGCTGTAACCACGAAGTAGCGAAGGAATTGGCCTCTCGAATACATCGGAAAATATGAACTCTTCTTCCTTCTGCAAGATAAATGTAAAGGTGAGAAAATGATTGACAGGTTATCACTGCAGGTAGTGCGAGCATTCATGAAAATAAAATAAAATAAAAGAGAAATTTGCTCTTACTGATCAAAATTCTCTCAATTATGATTTCAAGTGTCTTAATTTAGAAGAATTGCGCTCTACCAGCCATAGGACACTGTTTTAAGCCATCTTGAAAAGACATAGTTACTGACATTAAAAACTAGACAGACATACCGCATATATTTCACTCATAACTTCCCCAGGAAAGAAAACAACCAGCACCCAATGTAAGGAACAGAGCAAGAAAATAGAGATCACAACACACAGAGAGAGAGAGAGAGAGAGAGAGAGGAGGGGCTTGCCATCCACCACAAATCAAAATTACAAACTTCTTATAAACTAATAAACAACAGAAGATTATCCTTAGCGGTTAAACTAACTAGCACCAGCTGTGGTATCTTCAACAAAATTAATTGAATGACTCTATAGATGGAGATGGACTATCAGAATAAAATAAAAAAAAATTATAAACAAAGCCCATGAAAAGGCAATACCATAATATTCTAGCAGAGAATTCAGGTGTAAATATAAATGAAATGCTTGTTTTTAGAGTTGCTCAGATTATTGTAGGGTGTAAATAATTACCTTTGTGACCCTTAGCACTGTTGTGAAGACTGGTTGTCCATTGTTAGAAACCGTTTGAAGCACTCCATCATGAGAAACAGTGGAGAGCGGCAAGTCCCTCCCATTTGAATCCAGAAGTCCTACGGCAATGGGTATAAACATAGGTTCTTTCAGAGGTTGGCCCGGTGTAGCCGGAACCTCTTGGCTGGCAATAAACACAATATCGTTAGCTCTCTAGTTCTATGTGACGTACTAGAATGTAAAAAGGAGTAAAGTGTCAAAATGGTCAAATGACTCTTAGTAGAGATCTATTTTAATGTCAAAGTCTAAAATAATGACAATTAAGTCCTTATACTCTTTTAATGATTTAATGAGGGTTAAAATAGTCCTCCATATGGACTATTTTAGACCATATTTAAAGAGTCTGGGGACTAATTTGACACTTTTATGGACAATGGGACTAAAATGATCCCATTTAAATTGTTAGGGGACTATTTTGGCAATTTACTCAATGTAAAAGCATAACTAGAATGACTAGAAAATGTAAAGAGTTGCATAAGAGTTAGACCACAATTGTCCTACATGCGCCAACCAATTCGCCCCATTGCTAAGACATGTCCTTCGGTGAAGAAAGACAATGATTCCTCTTCAAGTTGATTAAAAAGCCATTTTTTGCATGTTACCAAGTCATGACAAATTAGCAGAAAGAATTAAAATTCCAATCCTAAATTTAGGCAGCTCAGAGAGTTCTCAAAAGGAATTTACAAATAGAATGTTATAACTTTGAGAGAGGATGAAAGGATTTAAGTGTAGAGAAAGTGTAAATAAGTTTGTAATGACTAATGATTTTCAAAGATTTTATTGAATATTTATAGAAGATAGGATGATAATTCAAAGTATAAAAGATTTCCAAGAAATTTTTAATAGTCAACCAACAATATAGCCATTACACCACAAATTTAAGAAAATTATGATCCCTTAGCAAGCATGAATATGATCAAAGATCACATGCACTATAATTTGCGTTTGGTATGTTGGATAATAATATATATAAAATATATTGTAAATACAGTTAGATTTCAATAGATTTATTTCAGTGAAATTTGTAGCCAATAAGAATGATTCTTTTGAAAAATATATATGTTTTTCAAAGGGGATTCAAAAAAAGTTTTGGTTATATGATTTACCATCATTCATAGTGACCACCAAGGAGTGGTTGAAAATTAAAATTTTGATGATTTTGCAAGTTGAATTGAATGAAACATGATTCATTAGTGACTAGGATTCCACAATATAATGGGGAGTCGAAAGAAAGAATAGGATTATTGAAGAGAAAATACGTTTGATGTTAATGAATATAGGTTACATAAATATATTTAATCAAGGAAATTAATACTTGTAATGTGATTAATAAAGTTAATAATATACTAATAACTGAGAGTACCTCTCATGAATTATAAAAGGAAAGAAAGCGTATAGATGCTTTATACTTAATAATGGAAGGCGTGTCTTGAAAAAAATTGACTAAAATGGGTGAACTATTTTGTTGAGCAATTCATTGTCTAGAAAAGCATCTAAAGTTTTCAACAAGGATTTCATCATTGTAGAGGAATCTAAGAGTATAAATTTTAATAACTCTGAATTAGAAAATAACGCAAAAGGAAAAATATAATAAGATGGATAAAGCCAATTTAAAAACCTTAAAATCAAAGCAAAAGAAAATGAATGACATGCCAAATTAATCTAAAAAGTATGCATAATTTAATAATTAATCCTTTGAAAGTGGACAAAGGTAATGAAGACCGTGATGCAATGTAATTGTTACTAAAAATACATGATGCATGAGCAAACGTTTTTGCAGCAAATGTGATTTTCAGGACATCATGTCCTCGCCAATCTCTGATTCCAACACAAGTAGTTATCATAGCGACAAAACAAACGATAATGACACGAATTTCCAGCTCCTAAGGAACAAGTATACAAAGCATTCCAACAACAACTGATAAAATTAGACTTAAACCAGTATTAGGGAAATTTACATTCGCAGCACACAATTCTTATGTATTATTTACATATCTCACACCTGTATTTACATATCTCACACCTAAACTTCCATATTTTCATATACATCACTTCAGTGCTTTAAACTTATACATGAAATGGTGTATTTCACTTTTAAAATGTGATAATAGAGCTATTTTTCATGTGATATTAAATATTTAAGTGCTTTCTGTGTAAATATGAAAATTTTGGTGTGAGATATGTAAATACATAAGAAATGTGTGACATTACATATGCATCTTACCAGAACTTCAAAGAATATGTTCTGGCATCAGGATTGTAAGATGACACGACTCTAACTTGAGGAGTGCCTGCTTGTGAGTACCTGAATTTTGTACATTTAGTTAAATTATTGTCTGAAACTCGAAATAAGTAAGCTGAGATTTTGGTGAAAGCACAATTTACCATAATAAGAAATTTGAAAAATCAGCATCATTTGCATCTCTCATAGAAGCAAAAAAGTCTTCGCATGTAACTGCTTGGCCATCATGCCTTTCGAAATAAAGATCCATGCCCTGTTAAGTGCATGTAACTAAAAAAAATGAGATATAATAATGAAAACTTTTCCATCAATGCCAAAAAGGAGTAGAATTACAAATATACCCGTGCGACCAACAACAGTAAATTCTTACACTACAGGAAAACTATTAATTTAGTTCCAGAGATTTGTACAAAATTAAAAAGTTAGTGGCGAAATTGAGGCTACAATTTGTAAAGATAGATTATTGCGCCAACCACTGTATGCACAAGAGACAAAATGCATATTTTATAGTGCTGATAGATTCAAACCAAAGGGGAGAAAAAGTAAAAACCAGAAAAATATTTCTTACAAATGTCTCTTTTATTTACATGACTCAAACAACTTTTTGCTTCTATGCGTACAACTCCCCACATGACAAGGCGTAATGTCGGATCTGGTAATACTAATCCAATGACTTCAATCGCAATTATCTGGATTTTGCAGCAGAACCACACAACATTAGATTTAACTTATGTGTGGATGGGTTCACACCTTACAGTCATACTGCAACACCCTATTCTTGTTGACCAGTTATTATGCCATATAATTTGCCCCTCAATATGTATATGGTTGTGTTTAGCTTATTTCTAACGTTGATCATACCATGTCCACATAGCCTAAAAGTCAAATTGACGATGAGCTATAGGTATTGTGGGAAATCGGTGTGTTGGCTTATGATATTGCAACTAAACAAAACTTTTACCTCGGAGCTACTCTTATATGGATGATCAATGATTTTCCTATTTATGAGATGCTATCTGGTTAGAGTACAGCCAGAAAATTGGCATGTCCCTACTGCATGGACATGTCTAAAACATTCACTTTAAAGTATGTAAGAAAAAATTTATGGTTTGATTGTCACCGAAGGTTCTTAGTAAGTGATCACCAATTCCAAAGAAATAAAGATGTATTTTTCAGAAATAGAGTTGAAAGATCAAGTCCACCCTCAAGGATTAGTGGAAGTGAAATACTACAGATGATTAGTGAAGTTCTGAATATCACTGAGAGGCCGGAATTAGCCTCAAGTCGTCTTCCAGATTATGACATTACATATAATTGGATGAAACGAAATAGTTTGTGGGATCTTCCATATTAGAAAAGCAATCTGGTTAGGCATAATCCGGATGTTATGCAAATTGAGACTTTTTTTTTATAATATATTAAATACTACTCTTGATATCAAGAGAAAAACAAAGGACAATGTCAAAGCAAGAATGAATCTGAAAGAGTATTGCAAGAGGAGAGGGTGAGAGTTGCAAGAGACAAATGTCGATAAAGTAATAAAGCCAAAAGCTATATATTGTCTCACATCGGATCAACGAAAAATAATTTTTGAGTGGTTGCATTCCTTGAAGCTTTCAAGTGGTTGTGCCTCTAACATAGGCCGAAGTGTTGATTTGGTGGTAGGGGAAAATATTATCCGACCACTCTTTTTGTGTCAATATAAGTTTAAGAAAATTAATTCTATTAATATGTCAATTAATATTTGAATTTTGCTATGGAGCTTGATAGAGAGCCATCCACCATGGAGTAGCACGCCCTTACACATCGGTGCACGGGCACACAATAGTGGTTATCCAACCACTCTCGTTGTGTCAATATAAGTTTAAAAAATTTAATTCTATTAATATGTTTAAAAATGTCAATTAATATTTTAATTTTGTTATGCAGGAGTACAAGCAGCTCCGGGAGAAACAGAGGGAGATGACCAGCCATACCTCACCGTTCGTCAACAGTGGTAGACTAGCAGAGATAGCCAGTTTACCGCTGCACATTCGAATTTTGAGTGTGGATGCAGGCTATGAGAAGGAAAAAAGGGGAGAGAGTACGACCTCAGAGCAAAGGGGATGGCGTTTGAGGCCGAGCTTTCCCGAGCAGCTATGGGTGACCCTAGCTCGTTACAGGCTTAACATGAGGAGCTTGTCAGGTGTGTAACGATGATGAATGAAGAGCTCATACAGGTGCGCGAAGGCTAGCAGCTCGTTGCAGATAGTCTAGCACGCTGACGAAGAGTTTTGATCGCCAGAGCAAGCTACACATGCATCCGGTTGAGGAGGAGCAGGATGATGATGATGAATATTAGGTTTTTTTTCTGTGTTTGATGATGTTTTCCCGGCGCATGGGCTGACTTTATGTTGTTTTCATTTCTGTATTGTATGAACTTTCAGTTTCTTGTGTTGTACATCCTGAGCACTTTTATCTGATTATATTTAATCTGATCTGGTATGATTATGTGTATGTAGGAGATTTCTTTTATGAGTTGTGATGATATATAAATATCATATTATATTGATTGTGTTTGTTATGTGCATGTATGTGAAAATTTAATTATTTTGTTCTTTTTTTTGTTTCTTACAGGTTAACGCCGGAAAATTTCGACACTAAAACCCACAATCAGCCAACGATATAAGCCGCAGCTAAAACGATGCAATAGCGTCAAAAAAGTCTGACGTTGATTAGTGTTGAATATGACCGACACTAATTAGAGTCGGCCCTGTTTGATGTTAATCAGTGGCGAAAATTTTTGATGCTATTGTGTCATTTGCTTGTTTGATGGTATTTTTTGCGATGACTGTTTTTTATGCTAATTCAGACGCAAATTAAAATCCGACAGTAATGCCGATGCAAAATAAATTAGTGACGCCCATTTGAACATTATAAAAAAGGACGCTATTTCGATGCTAATCTGAATTAATGTTAGAAATGTCCGACGCTACTCGGGCTTTTTTCTGTAGTGTAAAAAACAAGTTGAACTTTTAACTTGAAGCACACACTCTTAACAAAGAAAAAAAAAATTAACAAACTAATCCTTTCTTACTTTTCTGAAACCATAGCTCCCAAGCAAAGTTTTGTACATTCTAACAACTTCAGCGCCCTGTTATTAAGAACATAAATATTCGTCAGAATTATAAGAAAATGCCATATTTCATAAATATGTAATAGAAGTTGAATTCTAACCTTCTCATACACCTGCAAGTGGGACATCAAACCAGCGAAGCATAAAAACGTACCATGCATTATAGCAACCAAAAAAAATATTACAATAAGATCTCATCATAAATTTAACATAGAAAAAAAGGAAGCAAAAAAGTACCGTGACTGCCAATTGCAGTAGCATAGACCACACAGAGACATGCCATCCAATTTCAAACAATCAGAAGAGATAGAATGAGTGTGTCAAAAGGGAGCAATCACATGCATAGGACTTGAAACATGGCTATTTACAAAACTAGCATCCTCTTTCATTCATTTTTCAAAGTCTCACACAAATATCAAAATTCATAATAAAACCCCAACCAATGTTTTGCATTTTTAACAAATTCCTACTGGCTCGATCGTGGCACGTGTAATTGCAACGGCTCAATAGTTCAAGCAATCATATAGGATCTAGTTTTGAAATTAGCAATGTTTAAAGTGTTGTATGTAATTATCTCTCAAAGTAAAAGACGTGAAAATTGAACAGAATCCATACCAGTATAAAAGTTGTCCATCTGTCAGAAAAAATTAGCACATCATCAGACCTACAATCCTTTAAATGAAGGAATTGAGAAAAATATGAAACTAGTGAAAATAATTCCTGGGATTTTAAATTGACTACCTTTATATAGGAATGAGGTCGAACAGGGTGAGCCATAGGACCAGCATCCTGTCAAATATGCAAATCCCAATATTAAAAGGTAGTATTTTACCAATTCATAAAACAAAAACTCAGTTACTAAGATTAGAGGAAAAAGAATTAATATTAGAGTGGGGGACCGGACCAAAAAGCTTAATTTAACACCATAAATGTAGTAAGACACCTGCATTTTTAATATTTAGCAAGAGCAAATTCATTCCAACATGAAAAGAAATAAAAGAGCAAAAAACTACAGGTGCAATTCTTTGGGGGGGATAAAAAATGTATTCTTAGGATTTATATGATTATTTCAACAAAGAGGTTATTAGTAATTTTTTTCTTATTATATCAATTGTATGGGTTACATTTAGGGCTGTGAAAAAAGCTCGTTGTTCGCGAACAGCTCGTGTTCAGTTCGTTAAGTAGCTCGTGTTCGGCTCGTTCGTTAAGTAAACGAGTCGAACACGACCAAGCTTTAAAATTTTTAAAGCTCGAATTATAAACGAGCCGAATACGAACAACTCTTTGTTCGCTAGTGTTCGGCTCGTTTTAGCTCAAAATAAAAAAATTATATAATTATTTATATAATAATTTATTACATATATTATATATATTTATATCTATGTTTAAAACGTAACTGTTCGTGCGGTAATGTGGTCATGCGTCTTCTTTTGCATACATTTGATCCAGATTCGAATCAAACACTCTACATCTATTTTTGAACACGAACACAAATATTTAAATCGAGTCGAACACGAACACACTGTTCACGAGCCGATTTCAAACACGAACAATTTCGAACGAGCCAAACACGAGCCAAGCTCGAGTTTGCCCACGCTCGGCTCATTTACAACCCTAGTTACATTAGCAAGAGAAAATTGAACAATTTTGCTATTCTTAATAAAAATTTTAATACATCAGAGGGTGTAATTTTTTAGATTGAACTCCCAACTTAGAATAGACTTTAACTAAAACTAAATTTAACAGCGTTTGAATAATTAGAAAAGAGAAAATTTTATCTATGATTTTTAATTTAATCTAATTGATTCTAAAGCAAAAATCTTTAAATGTTAATTGCTATGAGTATTTGAGAAACATATGATTAGGGTGGTCAAAAAAGCTCATTATTCAAGAACAGCTCGTGTTCGGCTCATTTTAGCTCGAAATAAAAAAAAACGTATAATTATTTATATAATAATATATTATATATATTTATATCTAAGTTTAAATCATAACAACTCATGTGGTAATGTGTTTCTGTGCATTCTTTTGCATAAATTTGGTCCAGCTTCGAATCCATCAATCTACATCTATTTTTTCCAATTAATTTTAATGAGTTAATTTCAAGCCGAACATGACCAAGAATATTTAAATCGAGCCGAACACGAACACACTGTTCACGAGTCAATTTCAAACACGAGCCGATTTCAAACGCTCGTTTATAGCCCTACATATGATAGTGATACTATAATAATAAATTTGTTGCAGTGCAAGGCATAAGGATTAGTCTCCTACTAAATAGTTTTATTAACTTTTAGATTTCTTTTCCTTTATTTTTTTCAGATTTTCCATTTAACCTTATCTGGAAAAAAGTTTTTCAAAAAATCAGTGGACAATTTTGTATTTAGAAATCTTTTTTTTAATCAATTGAAGGAATAATGTTGCTTTCTAAAATATATTTAGGTTCCATGGAATCTTCACTTTACTACTGCACCAAAATCAATAAAAAATATTGAAACCATATATTGATTTTCAAAATTCACATATTATCATTAGCATCAAGATTATAAAAACTGGACCAGACATTGAACCGATAAAAGGGGTGGTTCAAGGTTCAAAGGTTGAATGATAGGAGCTCCTTAAATAAAAAGGAACCCTCATTAATTCCTACTAGCATCATTTAAAGATCATTAGATGCTAGCAGGAATTAACTTTCTTTGTCCAACAGGAATTTTAAAATTTAAAATTTAAATCAAAATTAATACAAACATTTAATAAATGAAAAAGGACATTTTATTTAAAATTTATTATTTATATTAATTAACAAAGAATACAATAATTATAAAGGTTTATCACATGTACATTAGATTTGAAATTAAATAGATTAAATAAATATGCTTTGCACCATCTGAATAACAAAAAATTTCTTCAAATTCAAAACAAAAAAAATTAAAAACTAAAGACTAAGAGATCATTTTTTTAAAATGGAGCTCTCTCCTTGCTTGTAGCACTGAAAAGTTTCAAATGAAAATTTTTCTCTTATTATATTTATGGCTTAGTACATAGTGCAAATAGAAATCCCTTAATGTCGCTTACAGTGATCTTGGCAACAAGAGTTATAAATATACAATTTCGCTTACAAAATAGCTTTATAAATATACATTAAAAATTACAAACATAAAGCATAAAATGTAAATATAGAAATTTTATTTCATATTTTCTTCATATCAAAAGTCAAATATGTCATATCAAAAGTCAAATATGTCAACAAAGGAAAGTAAATTCTCTAAAATGATTATAAGAATGATATCTTCAAAATCTAATGCTTCTTAAAAATTATTTAAATAGTTATACCAAAGTTTGAGTGATTACTATGCATTGGCTCCATTTTGAAATTCCTAGATAAGAAGTTTTCCCCCCTCTAAATTTTTTGAAGCACACAAAAATAAATAAGCCACCATTTGAAAATGGATTGTCATCCACATTTTTATTCTCTCTCACATCAACTTTCTTTTATATAGAGAGATATATAAATATAGTATTAATCCTATATATGGGGAACTGATGCCATGTTTTTATATATCATAAGTCAATTGTCAACAGGGCAAAAATATTTGAAAAGATTATAATAATATCTTTCAAATTTATATTCGTTCTATTAAAAATGATTTTAAAAGACTTTATTACTTCCACCACACCTATTCTTAGCCTCCATTTTTAAATTTTTTATAAGAATATATTCCATTTTTAAATTTTTTATAAGAATATATCTTTCATGTTAATGTTAAGAAACCATTTCAAATGGAAACTTCTCGCAACCCATCAACTTTTTCAAATGTATGCAAGAACATATTAAATGTATGTATGAAAACTTTATTTTATACTTTTGATATAAAAAAAATCATATCTTTCAATAAATATAGAATATAAATAAAAGACTATAATAATGATCAATTCAAATTCTAGTATTTTAAAAATGATTTAAAAGGATTTTCTTACTTCTAAACATTTTGAGTGGCCATTGTTTATGTAATACAACCAGCATTGCCAACGTTAAGAATGTGAAATAAAGCATGATTAATTAGCTTAATTCATTTTGGTTAATAAACTAATCCCATAATTAATTTTAATAATTATATGAAAATTAACAAAAAAAAATGTAAATAATTAAAGGGTTCATATTTTTCTCTTTCAATTGAGCAAACCAAAACAAAACCTTAAACCTAGAATCACAGTTTTATTTTGTGATGTACAAAATTTTTTAAGATAACTAATTATAGAGTATGGAGCAATTAGCATGCTTAAGAATCTATGTTTCTATAAAAATTGAGATTAAGATAAGATTCCATAGAAAATTATTATATAGTATTAATGAAGTCATATTGTATAATAATTTTAGCTAGACAATTTGAAACATTCAAATTGACAAAATTAAGTTTATAGTTATTTAGAAAATATCACTGATAAAAACTTACTAGCAATTTAAATAAATGAGTATTGATGATGTGTAATTTAATCCACGTGTATTTATCTCTTATATATTACAACAAAAATATTATCAAAATATGGCTTATTTAAAAGATGCGTAAGATATCTAGGTATTGAAATCAACTTAAGTTAGACAAAGCGAAGCTAAACTTGTAAAAAGAGATAAAAAAAAGATATACTTCACTTTATATGCATATAAGTGAGAAAAAAAGTTAAAATGACCCTTAGGCTATTTACGAGAGGTTGTTTTGGTCTCACACTATATAATGTGTCTAATTTATCCCCTCCACTTCACACATATCGGATACAAAATAGTAAATTGGATCAAATCTGATCTAAAATAATCTAATCGTGGGATTATTTTGAATCATGTTTAAGAAGTCAAGCGCACAAAGTAAAAAAATTATATAGTTGAAACTAAATAACTCTCAATAAATAGTCCAAGAATCATTTTGACATTGTTATCATATATAATTTTAGTTATAAGGTTATGTGCTTCCTTATGTAGAGATTAATGGTATATTAAACTAGAAAGCATTTAAAAAAATTAGTCTTAATGTTATAAAAAGTAATCTTCAAACAATAAACTTCATATAGATTTAACTAATGGAGTGGTTGAAATTAAGCATAGCAATAAATCCATGCAAAGATGGAAGTTCCATAGTGATGCAAAGGATAAAGCTAAGAATCTAAATTAATATGTGGGTAAACTCAAATTCTACACCAAAGAAAAATTCTTTTCTTCTAAGCCTAATGCATTCAGCATGATATAAGATTCATGTTTCTTAAACGCATGGATAATGTTATTATGACAAGATTTTTATCCTTGTTTGCATTCAAAATGATCATTTATATTGTTATCTATTAATACAAGATTTTGAATTTGTAAGATGAGATTTCTTCCCTCACTTTATAATTTGTTAACCCCAAACAAAACACAATCTTAAAATAGAATATTCTTATAGCCCATACATTTAATTTCATTTTCTCTTTCATTTACTTCTCAAAAAAATTGAATAATCATTCAGAAAACCACAGAATAGCTTTTGATAATTTTTTTTTTTTTTTTACATTCCATACATAGATTTAGCGGAGAAAACATGCGCACTTAAAAATAACACTAACCTGAGGAAATTGGTAGCTCCGGAGTTTTGAAACATCAGCTATACGCTTAACGGTGCGGTTACCCATGTCTGACGAAAACTCCTATAGAATAATGCAATTTATGACTCAATACATCAAAATTGTGAAACAAAATACAAACGAAAGGTCAATAAAATGAAGAGGTTATAACCTGATCCCTGAAGACCGTGAGCCCTTCTTTAAGACTCAACTGAAACCAGTCGCGGCAAGTCACTCTAAGATAAAACGGTCCAAATTTCAAAAAAGCTTCATGCTTTTTATGTGTACCCACACTCGCATAAATATGCAAGCATAGTCTTTCATGTAAAGTGCCGAAACAGTCCCTTGATTGTTTCATGTGGCCATTTTTGTCCCAAAATATAAGTATATAAAAGTGTCAAATTTGTCCCTAGACTCTTTGAATTGAGGCTGAAAAAGTCCTCCATGAAGATTATTTCAGATATTAAAAGCGTCTGAGGACTAAACTGACACTTCTATAGACTATGAGACTAAAATGATCCCCAACAAAGAGTCGGGGGACTATTTTGATACTTTCCTCCTTTTATGTACAAACATAACTCAGATATTAAATAGAAATATAAGACTTCAAAGAGATTTTATCCATATAGAAAATCAGCAAATTCACACAAATAAAAGGAATCCACAATAAGCAACATCATGCATCAACATTAGCATTCTGACAAAAAAAATAAATAAGAATAAATAATAAAGCATCAATAGGAAAATAAAAAGAGGCATGTCCGTTCATACCACCCAATTCCTAAGTATTTACATATCTAATACCTAAAGTTATTGTTTTTACATTTCTACCACCCAAATCTTTCATATCACATAAAAATACCCCTATTTTAACTTTTAAAAAGTGTGGTGTGCACATACTCATGCTTAGGTAAAATGACATATATGTAATAATTGAACTTTAGGTGTTAGATATGTAAATACATAGGATTTCAAAAGCATTATCAAAATAAAGCATTATGAAGATCTCAAAAGCTCATTAAGAAGAAAATACCTGTTGCCAGTCCAGTTATGAAAATACTGCATATAAATATGAAAAAAAATCAAGAAATAGACCAAATGAGATGAGATCACAAATACATAACATTGATAGACAAAGCTTACCTCATGACCAATTACACCCAAAATTGCAGCATAGTCTCCATCAGAAGCAGTTTCAGGAGATGCCAAAACAAGCTTAGAATTGAAAATCTATGATGCACATTTTTATGGATTTCAGACAAGTCACCCAAAAGAGAACAAGAATAAATGTTTGGAATTTTCAAAATTCAAATGACTTGAGAGATGCACAAAAGTTTACATTAAGGCTCTTGTTCTCCATGGCACCCCTGAAAATATACAAATCAATTCCATTAAGGCAAAAGAGAAAAATGTCACAATAGTCCCAAAGTCTATAAAAGGGCCAATTTAGTCGCCAAACTCTTTCAATATGAGCTGAAATAATTGTCATAGAGCACTATTTAAGCGCCAATTTAAAGAGTTTAGGGGACTAATTTGGCACTTTTTATTCTGGGACTTGAATGACCTCATCCCAATAGTAGGGGTACTATTTTCGCACATTACTCGTTGGAAAAATCAAGTAATTGCAAAACGTTTTATTAAAAAAAAAAACAGCAAAGTTTTAAAAAATTAGCAAATATGAAAAGCTCATGCACGTTCAGCTTACATGTTAAAATCAGGAACAGCCACAATATTGAATAAATCTAGATCATATTCTAGGCCAAAAACCTGTTATAATAAATGAATAATTCACTTGTGATGATAACCACAGTAGATAACTCGTGTGAAGATACAAAGAAACGAGAACACTCACTTCCTCATCCCATTTCATAGCTGCCTTAAGAGAATACATAGCATGGGCCGTCTTCGGGACATCGTGTGGTGGTGTCCAGATTCTCAAAAACACAGTTCTTCCAGATTTTGTTACAAATGTATCATCTCTGCTTTCTAATTGTCCAGCAACCAGCGCGAATAAGTAACATGGCTTTTTAAAAGGATCCTCCCAGACTACATAGTGCCTCCCACCCTTCAAGTTTATGAGAAATTATATAACACAAGTAGTCCACTATCTTAAAAAAAACAATGTAAAGGCACCAAAGGAAAAAAGTGGCCTTTACAAGCATACCATACAAATCTTATTACACATTTACACATATCTAATGCCCAAACTTTCATATTTACATAAATACCACTCAAGTCTCAAGCATTACATCAAAAATATCACATTTTCTTACATAAGTTTTAACATCAAAGTTTTATAAGTGCAAATATCAAACTTTAAGTTTTAGATATGTAAATACATAAGAATTGTGTGGTATGTATGTAAATTTCCCCCAAAAAAATCAGGATTAGTGTAACATTATATGAAACTTACCTCAAGGTCCCCTTGCTCGATCAGGTTCCCATTAGAAAGCAATACAGGATACAGAGTTTTATCTGCTTCGATTCTGCAGGTATACCTTGCCATGATATCAGGGCGATCCTAAAGAAGTAATTACATTAACAACAGCTGCCGCTTGGACAAAATGTTTTCAATAATAGAAAAAACTGGAGATAATTACAAGACACTAATAATCTAATTAATCCATAACCTAAGCGCCAAGGCCTTTTGTGGATCACTTTGTTTTTATTTTTACCTTCGCTTTTAAAACCATACTTACTTGGGACTTGCTTGGGATTAATTTTAGTTCTTGTCTTAGCTTTCTCTTTTATTTCTAAAATATGTTTGTTTAGTGTGTTTTTTTCATGTTTCTATTTTTTTTTGTTTATAAAAACAAATTAACATGTTTTTGGAAGACACTCGAAATAACTTTTAGGACTTTTGATTGTTTTTAAAAATAACAATAATATAATCAAAAAAGTCAAACATATTTTGCTCCAAATCAAAACAATAAACAAAACCAAATAAATATAAAGCATAGAAAATAAAAATAAAAGTGATGCTTTTTTACATGTTTCTATCTTTTGCTTTAAAAAAAAAATCAACTTTTTAAAAAGCACTTAAAACAACTTTTAAAAGTTCAAAGTGTTTTTTAAAACAATCAAATCTTATTTAGACATAGCAAACATGTTTCATTTCACCACAAAATATGAAAAGTAAATAAATAAAAGCAAAATATAAAATATTAAAGATATAAATGATCCCAAACAGCCTCTAAATGTCAAAAAAATTTGAGGATTTGAATCGCCAAACAATACCAATAAAAACTCTTTCCGTGAATTGCCAAAGTGAAATACATTAGAAGATTAGAAGCACGAGAAACCAAGTAAACTAACCTGATAGAAAGTGATCTTCCGAAACCCCTCAGCCTCACATTGCGTGCAGAAGTTGTCCTTCGTTTTGTAAAGTCCCTTAAAACACGAAAAGGAAATACAGCAAACATGGACAAAGCAATTGTAGAAAAAAGAGAATCCAAATATTTTATTTAAAAAAAATTACCTCCAATGACGTATTGCTTTGAGGGTATATCTCCGTTTCAATTTCCAGAATGAAAGTGGTAGTGGGTGGGGAGGACAATGTTAGATGACGTACATCCAAATCATAATCTTCTTTCTAAAACATGAGGACATATGCAGAATTAAATTTTTTTTGTATGAGAAAACATAGTTAAACGAGTAACTCGAATATTTAGTTCTATATCTAATATTTGTGCCTAAGCTTTTTTTGGAGTCAAGTTTCAAAATAGTCCTCTGCCTATTTACATGGGTCCATTTTAGTCCCGGAGTCTTATAAAAGCGCAAATTAGTCCCAATACTCTTTTAATATGTTGAAATAGTCCTCAAGAAGGATTATTTGGCTGTATGGAAGGATTGTGAACTGTCTTTCACGCTTTTAGCAACAGTTCAATCTTTCTCATACCACTCCCAAATATCATCATTAGAGGCCACAAAATCATTGATATTAAACATATTCAGACTAAAAAACACATTTTTTTAATTACAGAAAGAATAACAAACTAACAACTGATGATAAAAGCCAATTATGGTGTAAAAAGCTACTGATTTCCAAAGTCCATAAAACATTGATTTCCAATAAGACAGAGCCCTCAAAAGGTAAGAAGAAGCACAAAAAGAATACCTTTAATTCCTTCCCATCAACTTTAATTGATAGCAGCTTAAGGTCAACACCGTTAAGTACCAACGGATATGATGCACCTGAAATCACCAAATCAAACCTTCAGAAAACTTGAAGTATCCAATTTGAGTTAACTGGACAAATCAAACGAATATGTAATTTAGGTAGGAAATGCAAAAAGAAAAATGTGGTGGAATGAAAATAAATTTGAAAATTAAAAAAATCACTTTCCTTCAGTTCTTGGATATACAGAAATTTTTGAATGGACGAGTGCCTTGTCTTCACCAAGTATGAATTTCAAATCAACCTGAAAAAAATATTAAAAAAAATATATCAGGATATTCAGGATGTAAGCTGCTGGGGACGAAATTCAATGCAAAAAGTGAAGTTGATGATAAATTGGAAATGTGAAAAACAAAATAGAAAACAATAGTGGAGAACATAAAGTAAAATTGTTAACAGAGAAAACAAGAAATATAAGTTAACATGCAAGCAAATCAATGCTATCATTACACAAAGTAAGCATATTTGTTCTCAATCAGGGGCGGTTTTAGAAATTTATTAGATGTCCTTATATTTGATATATATGTCATGGCATGAGTATATTTTTCGAAAAACTTTCAAGTATTGCCCCCCTTAAGCATTATAATTAATTAAGCTGACATTTTTTGGAACTCTTTAATTCGCCTCAAAAATTCAATTAAAATTTAAGTTCAATATTCAACCCTGATTGATTGGAGCAGGCAAGAAAAAATGTCCAGCTTCAGAAAATCATATCACACATTTTATAAAATTAATTAATCTAAAGTATTTCTCCAATTCTTTATTGAAGCTTCACTACTTTCGCAAATCAATACCAGTTTGACTATAGATCCCTTTGCTATTTCCAATATGTAAAACTTTATGAAGATGATGTTTACCCATGCATTTTAGTAAAAATCATGTAAAGATTCTGTAGAATAATAAAGAAATCAAAAATTTGTTTTTGAAGTGCATCATGAATCTGGAAAATAAAAAATATGAAGAGAATTCACTTGAACATATACATTTTTTTATTAAACAAAATAAATATATAAAAAAAAAGTTGCCCTAAAGAATGATTAAAAAATGTTTCATAGTAATAGCTCCAGACATTCTAAAAGATATTACGAGAGCTGAATCAATTGGAATAACATATTTAATAATTAAGGAGCTTGGAGATAGTTTATTTTTAATTTCGATGAACGAATCTCATAATATATACACAAAAGAGGAACTTAGAATCACCATTAATTATCAAAAGCATAAAAAAAAGTAAGATAGTGTAAATGATATATTTTTAACAAATATCTAAAATAAGACCATAGTTTAAAAATGTACAATCAGGTATTGAGACAAATTTTGTCAGTGCGTCAAGGCATAAGTCTTGAGGCATTTTGCGGTGTAAGCCTCAAAATAAATAAACTACTTTGAGCTCTAAAAATTCGCACCCCATATTCCCTCGATATAATGAGAGAGCTTTAAGTAAAATTTTGGACAAATTTTTCAAAAAATATATTAGATAGAAGATAAAACACTACACAGAGATTTCACCATTATTTTGCAAGGGCTTCAAGATTAAGGCTTCAAGGTTTCTCATAGGCGCAAGCCACCATATTTAATGACCCCTCTCGATGAAAAAAGAGCACATTCGATCAAGGTTAGTCATTAGACTTAGGTTTAAGGTTAAAAAATTATGATCATAAGCTTAGAGCAGATGGTGAAAAGAATGATAATCAATCTAGATTAAATAGTTTCGATGTTTTGAGTTGTCATGGTCCCTAAGTTATTTAGTTAGAGGAGATAGTTGGCCCAACATAATATAAGAATCCATATCAACAACTATTGAGTTATTTCGTCCAAGAGAATCTTTTAGACATAGGGTGGATGTTTAAGGGGATAAATTCAAGTTGATCTTAACTAATATAGAATTTTGCGTCCTATCAAGTATAACCTACAATTCACCACTCAAAGAAGCAGAAAATCATTTGATAGCATACAGGTGATAGTAGTAATCATAATATAGTGGAGTTGTTGGGTCAAACTAACTGATTAAGGCTGTGTTTCGGGCAAGTTGTGCTTATCCAGATAAGCCACTTATCTGGAAACGTGGACTGCGGGGTTCAATCCGCTTTTCGCGTTTATTTTAAAAAAACCAACTGCGTTTTCAAATAAATTGCTCAAATGCAGTTTCAAACGGTGATGCGGTGTTTCAAAACGTCATCGCAGCGAATAAGCTGTCCCAAACGGAGCCTAAATGACTCTAGTCACAACTGCCACACGGACAAAGAATGTAGGTCAAATCCTTATTGCCACATATTATTTTGAATGTAAACTTAACAATATGCTCAAAAATTGTTTGGTTTGCTATAAAATGAATACAATGTAAAAGTAGAATATTGTGTTTAAAATATATTGAAGTTATTTGGTTCAGTGTAAAATAAAAACACGACTTAATAATTTGTTTTTTGGTTCAAAGAAAAATAAAATTAATGTAAAATGCATAACTAAAAAGTTGCAACGGCGACAGACGGCTCGCGATAAGTGGTGGTCTGCAGATCGCAACAAACAAAAGGCGAGTTGTGGTAAGCAATGGTAATGGGTTGGAGGCGGTGGCGACGGTGGCGGTAGCTATGAAGAAGATTATGGCGAGAGACGACGGGCAGTGGTGGAACGTAGCAAGTGGCGACTGGCGGCCGACGACCAATAGCGTAAGCAACAATAGCACAAGGCAGCATGTGAGCAGTAGCTGATAGTAACATTGGACAAGTGACGAATTGTCACGACTCGACTCGAGCCATGAAAACAATAAGGGAACGAATGGCCAGATTGTGTGAAATAAATTTTTTATATTAACTTTCAATTTAACAGATAAAGCGATATACGATCTAAATTAAAGTGATACAGCTAAAATTTACCTTGTTGATAGTTATTCGTGTCTTCTAAAAACGTTTTTTCGTCTATCAGTCATCTTTTAATAATTTAATTAAACCTAAAAAGTTAGTTAAAACAACTATGAGCTAAACGAGCAAGTGAATATTCACACTCATAAACTACAGTAATTACAAGGAAGAAATAAATAATATGCATGTCAGCTAAACTGTTTAAAAAAATCAATACAAATATTTCATGTTATTCAAAAGAGTCTTACTTTACCAATAAAATATCAATATCATTTCATACTATACAATCGTTACAGAAGGTACCGTCTAAAAAATTGTGTCAATTAAGACGCATCAATATCAATATCAGTTTACATTTATGTGCATGGGTGCATTAGTGGTCCCCCCTAGTACCATTAAGATGTGTTCTATCATAGTCAGTTATGCACATACAAGCAATCAACACAAACATGTTCATTCAATCATACTATATAAAACATACACTAAAATACATGAGTAAATAACGACAATATTCGCAATCATATAACCAATAAAGAAAAGAATAACTCAATCAGAATAAAAAATCCACAAATAACATCAACCGCAACCATATTTGAGAAGAAAAAAATTATTACTATAATTTAAAAGTACAAACACTAATTTCGATGTCCATTAATTTGTTTTGACTTCGGTTCATCTAAAATTGAATGAATAAAATAAACATGATATTCATAATATATTTTAATTTATTTATTATCTTATTACAAATTTAATAACTTTTTTTTATTATCACATTTTTATTTTTTAATTAATAATATATGTATATATATATATAATATTATTATTAACATTAATAATAAGATTATTATTATTATTATTATTATTAATGATTGCCTTTAACCAATAAGATTGAATTTAATTAATATAAAGTTCCTATAATAAATTATAATAACTCAAATTATTAAGCAAGTTCCCTTACTCCCCTCTCTTGTGCCCTAGATCACTCGAACTGAGGAGCATGGCTCGGTCGAGCCTTTACTTCATGCAGGAAAGCCAGTTCCAGGCACCTACAACTGCGAGAGCCCTCCTCTCCCTCCTTCCTGCTCACGAATGACCCAAATTGAGAGCCTGGTCTACTGCACGAACTCACCTCTTCTTGTCTTTCTTTTTCTCTGCATGACAACCTCGTTGATTCCTCCTTTGAGCTCGATAGAGTCATCGTCGCCAGACAACAATGTCACCCCACTTATCCTCCTTTGTCGGATCGTTTGTCAAGTTCGAGTGTGCAGGAACTCCCGCACTCTCTGCCTCTGCATGACAACAGAGTTGCCTCCTTCATACCCTCGCATCGTCTTCCTCTCCTTCGCATGTCGTTGAACCCACGGGTAAGTCAATTTTTATAGGTGAAATCTCCTCCTAAACTTCTGACCCCTAGATTCCTCTCGCTCTGTTCGGTTGCCCCGACTCTTCACTTCGTCTTCCTCACTTCTTCATTTCCACTTCCGTCTGTTTGTCTTTTCTTTTTCGATTCTACTTTTTGCCTCCCCAAAGTTGAAACGATTCACCACACGAATAGTAAAGACTGTTAGTCAAAGACCAATGGGACACAGCTGCTGCAAGTAGTGGTCGATGGGTGAGCAGCGGGCTGCAATTGTTAGTGACAAGTCGACTATGGAGAGCAACATTTTACACAAAACATTGTATATAAAATTCGTTCCGATCCAATGAATTTCAAATACAATGAAAATGAACTAAAGAATGAATTCCAAATGCATTGTAATTTTACACTATTAGTAAGTCATCGAGTGAAGCACACAATTTTTGAAGGTCCTACAAAAGTAATGTAGTGCACTCCTTTTGCAACAGCCACACAGGCCTAACAAAAGACATCAGTTTCGTGCGAGCTAAGGTTGAGGTTGAATTTGTCAACCTTGATAAACTAGGATAAACAAGTGCAAAAGAATTGATGAAACTTGCTTTTAAGTTTTATATTATATATTTTATTTAAATATTTTTTATATTTTATTATTCAAAAATTTGATCTTATGAATAGACTCGTCCATTTACGATATGCATTTACCACGTCAACACAACTATCATCACAATTTTTTCAAGCATTCCTATTATTCATAATTGTAATGCCAATCAAAATTTATCACTTAAATATCAACAGGGCATCAAACTTGTCAACTTCTCCAAAGAAAAGGATCGGAGTGACTCAGTGGATTCAGTTTTTTTAACTCTAATTCTTGTCAGAAAAAGGATCAGCCTGAAAGGAGAGAAGGGTTTGGAAGTGAATTAAGCTAACTTGTAGAGGCTACAACCATTGATGTTGCTCGTAGTCTGCAAGAGTGAAGCAAGGGCTAGGTTTCTTGTGACCTAGAGTGAGAGAAGGGTGTCAAACAAAAGTGGAAGATGTGATGGCTTGGAGCAATAAGTCAACAAATTGTGGTACATGACCAACCCCAAGAGAGAGCTAACAGAGAAATATGAGGAGGGTTGTGGTCATAGGATAGGTAGCTAAGGGAGTAAAAAGCGGAGTTAAAGAATGCAGGGAAAGCAAGGCAGGATTTAAAGTTTCAAACTTGGCAATGGGATGAGAGGGGAGACGGCAGGTTTTTGTGCATGTGAGCTGAGAGTAGATGTTTGGTAGGGCACACCGCAACTTCTTGTTCTGTGCAAAAGGGAGAAACAAAGGGAGTATACAACATAAGGAGAGGGAGTAAAAAAGAGTAAAAGACCGTGAGGAGAGTCGTGGCAGTCAGTTTTGAGTAGCACGAGAGGTCACAGAGGAGGAAGACATGTATTTTATCTGCAAGTAGAGAACATGGAAGGAGTGAGAGATGTTGGATTGCCTAGAAGACGAGATGGTGATGGGTAAGTATTAGTCTCTTTTTTTTTTCTATTTTGTCTTTGTCTTTTCCTGCGAGACAGGACAGAAGCGAGATGGGTTGGAGTTACCATCTACTATAGAGTGCAATCCAAGATTTTGTGGCTAAGGCAAGGAGAAGATTTGATAAAAAATTTTAATTAATTATTCTTTAAAAAATAGTGATACTTAAAATTGAATTATTAATGTATTTCTTTATCATCATATATTTCCATGTCTCTCGTATTTCCCGTTTTGTGAGTTGTCTCCTTGTGCACATGGATGGACACATGCAATATGAACATCCTTTCTATAAAATTCGGAAGTTTTGCACATACTCATGTAGTCTAATTTATGAACAGGCATTGTTTGAGCAATTTCGTCAGTGAATGAGACATTTCAGTTTTGATCAATCGGCATATCATTCATCATCCTCAACTTTCATCGAGAATGATCAAATCGTCTCATGAGAAAGTTGTGGAGGTCTATAATTGTGCAAAGCAAGAAACAATATACGAAGTTTAAAATATAGAATAAGAAATAACATATAAACATCATAGTCTAATGTACTATTTTAGCATCCTAATAAAATAAAAATAACGAACGGTTCAAAGTAAGAAACAACATGTTAACGTCCAAATATTAAATTACAAAATAATAAAGGTTATACAAACATCGAAGTAAGACATGATAATATAAACATTCAAAATAAGTTTGGTATAATTAGTATCTCTCCTAATATTTTCATTTATTGAAATAAGACAATAGCAAACAACTAAGGTTAGAATTTTTAAATTCAAAAACCTTCATGGCAGTTATTTCTTAATAAGCCATCATTAGAACCATCTGCATAACAATTTACTAGCTCCCTCACTTCGATCCTCAATGATATACATATTCTCTCATTCTTCGTCTTAAATTTCAATCATCTTCCTCTTATTTAATGAATATCATTAGATTTTAAGATAATGACTACGTTGTTAGCAACAATTTCAATTACATCCTCAATGTATATCATATAAATAATTAGATATATTAATTAGGATTATTTCTTTATTTACTTTAGAAGAAAACTCTAACTCTAATTGTTATTTCTCATTAAAACTGGGCAATACACACCTCACATTATGCGAGACATAAGCCTCATATAATATTGAATGAGGCGTAAGCTTCATTATGAATATTTTAAAAAATTATTGAGATGAGCCTTAAAATGGACTTCATATTGTGAAATTTTAAACCACAAATAAGACTATAATATATAATATCAAGTGTGACTACTTAATTAACAAAGTTTATTTATTTTGCGAGCAACATCACATTGTTATTCCCATAAGGGCAATAAATGGGTAGCTCATGAAAGTTCTCATCATAGAGTTCAAAACATAACAAATTTATAGCATTATTGAGTTGAAATTTTCAGCACAGCTATTGATATATAACTTTAAGTGTTAAATAATATCATTTTACAAAGGCAAATATTGAATTGCTTTTATAGGTTGCATGCTTGACCCCAAATTGCCCATTCAATAAATTAAAAAAAAAATTAATAAGAAATTACACATCTTAATAAAAATAATTTTCATCCAATGGATATAATGATTTTTATAATCACTTTAAAACTTATATTATAAATATTCAACTGATGCACAACTTTATACCTTAAAAGGCCCCGAAAGCCTTACCAAAAAAAAAGGTCCAAAGAATGAATGCTACTTTATATTCCATGTTTTTAATAGCAATACTTTTTAGTACAAAAAGTGTTGAAAGAGGTTTTCTACTTTGAATATTATGAAGAACTAACTATGAAAATAAATTGGATATGAATGGAAGAGTGATAATTTAGCCACTTAAATTAAAAAAGAAATATTAGACAATAAAGACAATGAAATAATCATTCAACGTTTTCAAGATATGAATAGTAAACAATCTCAATTACATTTTTTTTTAGCATAATATATTTTATCATATATTATTAACATATTTAACAATTTTTTTAAAACCATCAATATTATTCCTAAGCCTGTATGAAAAAGATCAATCGGTGCACCCGCTATAAAAATTCATGGCTCCACCCACCTAGCCCAAACTTAAAGGCATTTTCAAGCTTTAATTTATGATTTCACCCACAAAGTAGTCATATAAAGAGCAAACCTACCAAGGTTCATCATTTTGAATGCCTGACTTCCTCAAAAGTGGCACTAATGCAAAAAAGTGATGCAAAATGCCGCCAATACGCAAAGTAAGACCCACCAAGCCTTATCACTATAAAGTCACAAAACAAGATTGACCGATACAAATCTTCATATAACCCACAAGTTGAGAGAAAAAATTGCCGAACTAACCAAAAGAAATACTGCAAAAAACAATCACCTGACTTTAGAAAATGTTTTCCTACGCTTTCATATACAAATCACTAAAGAAAAAGCTAGAAAAAGAAAAGAAAAATGAACAATATTCAACTAAATATCTACATCCAAAATGCAAAATGAAAAAAAAAAAAACTAAATACCTACATCCCAAGAAATTAACAATATACCACCGAGTAAAATTGTCACAATATACCACCGAGTAAAATTGTCACAATGCTAAGCTTTAAGAGTAAAGTGTCAAAAGAGTCCCCGACTATTACATAGAGTCGTTTTAGTCTCAAATTTTATAAAAGAGCCCCCATGGTATTAGAACTCAATTTTAAAATATTCAAGGACAATTTTGGCACTTCTATAAACTCTAGGACTAAAACGGTGCCATATAAGTAGTCAGGGAGCTTTAATAATAATAGAATTGTTAAAATGTATACAATGAAAACCTACAACACTATCATGAAAATGTAGCAACAAAAGAACAAGTACTGGAAACAGTTATCTAAATTACAAAATGGAACATAAACTAGTATGTGCTGGACTTTCATATGAAAATAAAATAGAGTACAATAAAAAGGACTGAGTATCATACCGTATCAAAATAATAATCAGGTATCTTATAGTTCTTTAAAAATATTTCTTTCGGGGTATCCATCTTCAATTCTTCACTCTGTGCAGGAAGGGGTTGTGTGGCTACTGAACAAATAAACTTTTTGTTGGCTGCCCTCTGGAATAAAAAATAATCATTCACTAAAAAAACTAAAAAAGAAATTTATATATGAAGCATATAATTCTTATTTACTTACATATTTCACACATAAACTTTCATAGTTACCATAAAGCACTTTGGTGCTTTCAACCTTTGCATAAAAAAAGTTATATTTGACTTTAAAGAAATGGTGATAGCCATATATTTTATGTGATATTAAAGATTTGTTATGTGTGTAAATATAAAATTTTAGGTGTAAGATGTGTAAATACATAGAATTTTGTGCTATATATGTAAATGCCCCAAAGTAAAAATATATTCCACGATCCATCATGAATAACATAGGAAAAAGGGATGGCAAAAAATGGGGGATCTTGTTGCATCTGAGGAATCAAAAGCATATATTTTGATTTTAGTAATCATAATCTATAACCATATACTAATTTTAACAGAGAGAAAAAGTTTCCCTTGTAATTATAAAACAAGAAAGTTTCACTTTGAAATGGGCTTTTCTTAAAATTTATAAAGTACAAAATTTAAAACATTGTAACAAAAATTCAATCAAATGTTTCCAAATTTTGAAAAAGAAAGAATGCCAGAAGGTGGGAAGTAGGCAGCCGTTTAGCAGTAACAAAAAAGTGGGTTATTGCTAAAGGGTGAAATGCAAAATTGCTCGCTATCATCATCTAATAAATGAAAACCAGAGCCCATGATTGACATTTCTCACTTTAGTGAAGGGTATTTAGGAAAATTTCAAGTACCTAGCAGCATTGGGCCCAATATGTACTACAAAGACTTCAGCTTAAAATGCAAATCAATTATATAAATGCATTGTTTAACGTTTCTACTGTATGATCTCACATCAAAACCATAAATATTCGCATAATGTAAATATACAAATTATGGTAGAGAAACAAAACAGTCAATCAAATAATGAATAACGCATTTGCTGCAATGATTGAAGGAAAATATCAATTTTTCATTATCTTACTGATGGAAAAGAAAATAATGTTCTCCTCCTAAGCACACCCTACAAAAAAAAAGGAAGAAGTAAGATCGAGGAATTCCATTAGAGATGAGTTCAAAAGGCAAAGGATCGTCATGAAAAAATAAACCAGAAAATGACATCAATAAACATTATAATAGAAAGATGCATAACAGAGTGCTAAAACAGTTGATGGAACTTTATAAATCTTACCTCCTGGGTGAGACGAAAATTACTTCTGAAAATTTTTTTCTCTTGATATTGTAAAGTACAATGACACCGACTATCCCAGACCTATAAAGAGTGGTCGAGACAAATAAAGGTTATAAAAATTTCAACAAGAATTGAACATGAAATGGCAAAAGAATAATGAAGAGGAAAATCTTGACACAGTAGTCTAAGCTATTCTAATCCAAATTCCACATAATAGTTAGATTAAAGTATGTGGCATCATTGCCTATTGTCATGCATAACAACCGATAATATAAACATAAGGAAGATTTACATACATACCACTCAAATACTATGTATTTACATATCTAATACCTAAATTTCAATTTTTACATGTCTATGCATGAGAAGTGAATTTCATTTTTTAAAATTTAAAATGATGATATTTTTGATGTGATATGAAAGAGGCATACATGTAAAAAGTAAAGTTTAGGTGTTAGATATGTAAAAGTGTAAGAATTGGGTGGTATGTATATGAATGTCCCATAAAGATTAAGACAAGTGATAAAAGGTCAAAATAGGTCTTTCTTCTTAGATCCTCACAATCACACAAATATAAAGCAATGAACGGGCCTCATAATGACACGCCAAGGGCATATAGAAAAATGGAGAATTACAAGGTACACCTCTATGAAACCTTTACACAACTAAATCTATATATTATTCGAAGATATAAATCAGAACATATCTAAATGCACACCCAATTCAACTTCTAATAAAAGGGGACCTTCACATACATACCACTCAATCCTTGTATTTACATATCTAATACCTAAAATTTGCTTTTTACATTTCTACCCCCGAAATCTTTCATATCACATAAAAAAAACCACTAATTTAACTTTTAAAAAGTGAAACACACCATCTCATGCAAAGTTAAGATGCCATATATGTAAAAAATGAAGTTTTGACGTTAGATATGTAAATACATAGGAAATGAGTGGTATGTATGTAAATAAAGTCACAGTAAAATCTGCCGCAACATCATAAATTTACACAAAAAGCAAACATAAACGCTTGAACATTTCAAGCCAAATATTAATCTAACAACTACAGAAATATACAAACAGAGTTAAGATGGGCAAGGTGTAGACCAGAACTAAAAAGAGATAGAATTCAAAGATTGCAATTGAAGAAGTACGCAAAAAAGAAAAAACAAAACACAAAAAAAATGATTCAGGAATGGAGTTTTAGGGTTTAATCAAATAGCAAAAGGATTGGAAAGAAGGAGACAGCAGCAGAACAAGAAACAGGGCAGTGCAATAACATTTTTGGACGAAAGCAATCCCAAAAAACCCCTCTTCGTCAAACTTGAAACTTTGCTGGGAAGAATCAGCCGAGCCATTCAGCCAAAACCGATCCCTTCAAGTTCTGAAAGAAGATCAAACCATTCTAAATTCTCATGGAGCCAAAGCAAGAAAATATGAAATCGGAAAAGATGGCCATAAGAATCAGCAGAACTTAACCCTAGGGGGGCAACTAGACAGGGTTTTTTACCATAAAATGTGGATAAATAGAATGATGGACGAGAAAATTCCCAACTTATTGAAAAAATTCGATGAAAAAACATTCTTAAAGATTAAAAATAGGTGATTCTATTGGAATACAAGGAAAAATGGATCAAAATTGTTTTAAGGAAAAATGGATCAAAATTGAAATTGTTTTTTTTTTTTTAATCAGATTTACCTTATGATCGGATTGAACACAGAAGCGGGAAAAGATTCTCACACTGGAGCCGGAGAACAGAGACGTCTTCCGAGGTTTTAAATAGCTGACTAAACATTTATTTTACGTTTTAAAAATTGTATTTTTGCCCGCTAGAAAAGCTTTATTTACGGCAGTACCGTGGCCGTACGAGGAGGGACTCTCCCTGGCTTCCAAATTGGCAAGACTCACGTACGGTAAAATTAATATTAAAAAATGATATATTTATGAAATATAAAATAATATATTTTAGGGAGTAAAAATAGTTGGATGATTCATATGATAATATATAATTATTTTATAATAAAAATATTTAATATCTCTAATCAATTTCTAAACTTTTTTTATTTTATTTTTTTTAATATATTACATCAAAAAAATATCTTATGAATTAATACAAATATCGGTTAATAACACTCTATTTTAAATTAATTATTAAATATGTATTCCTTTATTTAAACACATTTTAAATATTTTAAATAACTATTATTATCTGTAATAATGAAATACAATTGATTTAGGGTTCGTTTAGGACAGCTTATTTGGTATGGTGGTGTTTTGAAAACGCACTTGGAATGTTTGGGTAAACTGAGTTTTGGCAGCTTACCGCACTTATTTAGGTGCAGTGGTAGCTTTCTGACAGCGGTCTAATTTTTTTCAATAGTCACCGCACGTAGCTTATCATAAGATTATTTTTATTCAGCTTATCAGCAGATTATTCAATAAGTTACAGCCGCCCCAAACTGACCATTAATTATCAAGGAATAAATTATTAAAAATTGTTGGGAATCCTATATTCATTTATAAAATTCTCTATTTATTTATTCTTAACACTCTCAACAACCTCTATATTATTTTCTACCATTTTTTTTTTTTTTGCATACATATCACACAATTCTTATTATTTACATATCTCACATCAAAATTTTTATATTTATATATTTAGCATTTTGGTTTCATAAAACAATATTGTGACGGTGTATTTAATTTTTCAAAAATATATAATAAGGTTACTTTTATTTAGTATTAAAAATTTTGAATATTATCCATATAAATATGAAAATTTAGACTTCGGATATGTAAATGCATGAGAACTGTGTGGCTTAAATGTAAAAATCCCTTTTTTTTGTAATATTTAAAACAAATTAAAAAAAGTAAAGCTATAAATTGAAGTAATATTAATATATTTATTTTACTTTAAGTATGTAATAAGTAATGTTTTGTAAATATTTTTTACAATTATAGCTACGTGCGGTAAGCGGGTATTTGGATTATATTTTTACCTTGCCCTATACGGTTGTACTAAAAATGGGAAAAAATATTATACCAGGACTCCGCACGTAGAGTTAAGTGTGGAGTCCAATGAAATCACGTCACGTGGCGATGATAAAAAAAATAAAATGTGTCCGGTAACACAAGAAAATATTTTTCATGTGTTATTGATATGTTATTGTGTGTTATTCAAATGTTATTAATGTGTTAGTGTGTTATTGTAATACCAGGAATATTCCCAGAACACAATAACACATGAATAACATACAATAACACCTGAATAACACAGGGGGAATATTCTTCTATGTTACCAAGCCGATTAATTTTTTTGTCACCGTGATTTCATTGGACTCCGCACGTAACTCTACGTGTGGAGTGTTGATGTAATATTTTTTCCTATTTTTAAGGGAAATTTGAGTGTGTGACATCTAAAATTTAATATTTATATTTATTACGCTTAGTTACAAATAACACTTGGAAGATTTACATACAGACCTCCCAATTCTTATGTATTTAGATATTTAACACCTAAATTTTAATTTTTATAATTATAACACCTTATTGATGCATAAAATGGTGTATTTCATTTTTTTTAAATGAAAATATTGATATTTTTTAATGTGAAACGAAAAATTTTGCATAGTATAAATGTAGAAAGTAAAATTTCTGTATTACATATGTAAATATATAGGAATTGGGTGGTATGCAGGTAAATGTCATAAATAATTTTTTTTATGAGATGATAAGGATCTTTAGTGTCTAATATGTAAATATAAAAGTTTAGGTGTTAGTCATCTAAATATATAAGAATTGTGTTATATGTATGTAAATTCTCCTTAAATTAAAATGAAGATTTGCATCATATCATACAATTCCTATGTATTTACATAACTCCTATGTATTTACATAACGAACACTTTAATTATTTTTACAATGATACCATTTTAAAAATATCATACAATTCCCGGTCACGTCGGCCGACGAAACGGGGCGCCTGCTGAGATTTTTGGCTTGATCACGCTTATATTGCGGCGTCATTATGTCGTAGCCTCTGTTTGGCTGGCGTGACCACATGGATTTAGAACAGTTTCAACCCATCTCGATGAATCTCCGCTCATCTGCTTCAAATGCAAATCTCAAATAGCTATTAATGTAAGCATTGTCCTGATTGAAGTGTCTGACCACAGGAGAAAATATTTCATCATAATCTACCCCTTTTTGCTGTGAAAATTCATTTGCTACCAATCGAGCCTTCAACTTTTCCCCTTCTTTTTCTGATACTGTTGGTTTCCTTTTGTACACCCACTTGCACTCAATAGTTTTCTTTCCCTTAAGAAACTGAACTAGCTCTCATGTGTGATTTTTTTGCATAGACTCCATCTCCTCAACCATTGCACCCATTCATTTCTCTTTCTTCTGGCTAGTGATAGCTCCTTGAAAAGTTGTTGGATCATCGTTGCTGATGAGAAGTGCACAAAAGACCAAGTTTTCATAACCCAATCTGCTAGGATGCCTTATATTGGTGTGTATTTGTCTGTCTCTGACTAGATTATAATTCTGCAGATCATCTGAAATGGAATCACCAGGCGTTATATTTGTACCTTCAACTCTCTCAGTTGTTTCCAGTTGTTTCTGGAGTTGTTTCTGGATATTGTTCTAAATCCATCTGCACTGCATCTGAACTGGAACTGTTCTCTGACACATTGTCTTGATTCTACTGCAGTATAGACTGTTCATCAAAAACTACATCTCTGCTGATCACCATCTGACTGATAGCAAAGGGATTTTCACAGCAGAAGAGGAAAGATTACAATGAAATCTTTTCTCATGTGGTCAGACATACTTCAGTCAGGACAGTGCTTGCATTATTAGCTATCTGAGACTTGCATGTGAAGCAGATGAATGTTAAAACTATTTTCTTGCATGACGATTTGGAGGAGCAGATTTACATGGAGTAATCAGAAGTGTTCACTCAAGCTGATACTCAAAATTTGCTCCTGATTTGCAGATTAAAGAAATCGTTGTATGGGTTGAAA
>NW_018164730.1:251390-253573 GCF_001263595.1 Phalaenopsis equestris | reverse complement strand
TGGCTACAAGCGATGTGAGTATGATTGTTGTGTTTCTGTGAAGAGCCTTGATGATCATTCTATTATTATTTTTTATTGTATGTTGATGATATATTGATTTTTGCAAAGAATATGAATGAAGTCTGTTGTTTGAAAGTTTTATTGAGCCAGAAATTTGACATGAAAGACTTGGGTCCTAAGAAGAATAATCTTGGAATGGAGATTCATCGAGATAGATGCTCGATAGATGAGATAGATGCTCAAGATGATTATGTTTATCTCAACGAGGCTATGTTGAGAAAGTGTTGGAAATGTTTGAGATGAGCAAAGCAAAGCCTGTGAGCACTCCATTGGCTAATCATGTTAAACTTTCTTCAGAACAATGTTCTAAGACAGATACAAAAATCGAAGACATGGCAAAGGTTTCATATGTCGGTGTAGTTGGCTGCTTGATGTATGCAATTGTATGTACTCGTCCTGATTTGGTAAATGTTGTTAGTCAAGTCTGCAAATACATGTCTAAACCTGAAAGGCGACCTTGGGAAGCAGTCAAGTGGATTTTCAGGTATCTGAAGGGTATTGTAGGATACGAAATTATTTTTTGTTGTCACCATGATGATTCTTCAGTTGTGGGGTATGTGATTCAGACTATGCAGGTGATTTGGATGGAAGAAGGTCCGCAACTGGGTATGTGTTTACTTTTGGTGGAGGGCTTATATGTTGGAAATCAACAATTCAGTCTATTGTGGCATTATCTACAGCCATTATCTACAGCATTATCTACAGCTGAAGCTGAGTACATGGCAGTAGCTGAAGCTGCAAAAGAAGTCTTATGACTAGCTGGGCTAGTAAAGGAACTGGGGCGTTGAGCAAGGTGGAGTTCAGTTGCATTGTGATAGTCATAGTGTTATTTATCTGGCTAAGAACCAGGTGTACCATGCGAGAACCAAACATATTGATGTCGGGTATCACAAGATCAGAGAATTGATTACTTCTGGTGAGATACTGTTGCAGAAGGTTCATCTGATGAAAATGCAACTGATATGTTGACCAAGCCAGTTACTATCAACAAGTTCTTGCATTATTTGGACTTGTTGAATGTTTGCAGTTGCTAGAGAAGCATGGTGGCCCAACCCACTTCAGTCTGTAAAAAACTCCATGATGTATTTCTCCTAAGGGGCTGGATATTCGCCAAGGTGGAGATTTGTTATGGTATGACTCATATAACATATAAGGGACAGATGCTAGAACGAAGTGGAGTGGAGCGGAAGAATCTGTCCAAATCAGGAGAGTTTCCTTGTGTGGGTTGGAGGGTGAGGTACAGGGGTAATTTGGTAATTACATATTGTACTCCGGAGTTTTATAGGGTTATAAATAGACAGGTATGTAATCCTAGGTCTTATCACATATTCTGTATTTTATACTCTTTTCTGAATATTGAAAGAAAGTCATCGCCATGCTCCCGAGGACGTAGGCATCTTTGCCGAACCTCGTTAAAACCTTGTGTGTTCTTCTAGATTTGTGTCGATTCTTGTTTTTCTTCACCATAATTTCTCAACACATGTACTGTTTTCATCTCAATCTGAGTGCTATAAAACTCAAAGTTGCATAATTAAGAAATAAAATATGGGGGATTTACATAATTAAAAATTAAAACTATACCATTTGGATACCTAAAACATAAACTTATCCAATGGAGAGATTAAGTTAATTGGGAGTTTTTATGCTTTTTGAAGAATTTAGTGTTATATGAGTAAATAGATGAGTAAGGACTTTTGTAATAGATGATATGTAACCATTTTCTTAATGATAAAATTTATTCATTTCTTAAATCATAAGTAAATGTTTTTTGTCTTAGAAATTATTAACACAATGATTAGAATAAAATAAAAGGGACTTGGAAAAAATTTGATGATAATTTAAAGGTGTAATTTGTCTTCTTTATTTAATTTTAATTACTACCATGATTAGATAAGGATTCCTCTTAAAAAAACAATACTTAGGGTCTGTTTGGCGCAGCTGCAGATTCTCAGCTTTTCAGCTGCAGCTGCGCTGCCCAGGAAGCAGCTGTAGGGAAGCAGCTGTGGGGAAGTTGACTGTCTGGTTGGTGCAGCTGTGGGAAAAATGTTGTGAGCCAGCTGTTAATGTAAAAATGACCAATCTGCCCCTGTCTGTTAAACTGTTTAAAATATTTCGATTTATTT
>NW_018164730.1:250386-251220 GCF_001263595.1 Phalaenopsis equestris | reverse complement strand
TATCAATGTATATGAATATTAATTTATACAAACATATAAAAATTTACAAACATATTTTAGAAGCATAAAATGTAACATACATAAATGCACCTTAAGCCATGAGAAGTCGTTCTTTCTTACATAAAGACGTAGGAACTCATACAGTTTCGTACATCCAAAATAGCCCAGAGTACACAAATGCAACTCAACCACTAGCTAGGAGAAGCAGAATGAAAAAAAACTGTAAAATCACAACCACGACGAGTAGCATAATGGTAATATTATTACTAATAATGACACGTTGTAGCTCCCGTGTCTGCCCTTTGTAGTCTGAAACTCGCAAATCGCTACCAACATCATCCTCAGCATCAGAGAAACTGTCCGCCCATCGGAAAAATCTGCATTGATCGGCAATGCATCGGGGGCATGTATAAAACTTCCTACCATAGCTATGTGCTTGTCGTGAGGTCAAAAGAGTGGTTTGCATGCCACAATGACAAACCACTCGTCGGGAGGTAGCGGACATCCTAGAACTCATATTATCCTGAAAAATAATGCAGCATAAAACATAATTACTAACATATTAGGTAATGAAAAAAGAGATCATTAAAATTAAAATATTTGTTTGAAAACAAACACAAACCCCTAATCATATTGTGTTTACAGCAGATCTGCATAGTGGCTAACACTACCTGCACCTGTTTCGGAAACGAATAAGGTGGCATATCTCGAAGTATGACCCATTTTTTCTTCCAAACTCTGAAAGTCCTCTCAATAACGCCTCGTAAGGATGAATGTCTTTTATTAAAGACCTCTTTTTTATTTCTAGCACGATTGCTGGCTCTCTGAAAATCT
>NW_018164730.1:246123-248261 GCF_001263595.1 Phalaenopsis equestris | reverse complement strand
ACAGAATATTAATTTGGTGTCCTTCTCCCAAAGTGCAGGAGTGGCAACTTTTTTGTTTTTATTAGCCATGCTAATAATATCACAAAAAGAAAATAACCCACAAGATGAATTAATATAATGGATTTAAACATTGCTAAATAAATGAAAGCATACATATAAATGAGTTGCAAGCAATAAACCAAACTAGAGATGTAAATATAAGGGAACGCAAGAATTTACGTGGTTCGGTCAACTGACCTACGTCCACGGGAAACGAATGCAATATTTTATTGAAATAGTAGCTGAAATTTTGAAACATATCAACAAGGACTCCTTTGTTGTACACATAAGCACAACTTACATCATATAAACAATATATAACATGCAAGTTCTCATTACTTCTCTTCCTTAGTGCAGCCACAATCTTCTCACATCCAACTACAATAACAATCAACAACCAAAAAAGAACAGAAATCCGGAGCATAGGAGTATTTCTTGCGGTGGAAGGCATGCATTGCAAACAAGCAATCCGAAATTAGTAGAAAAAATAACAGTGTACAGAAAAAATTGTGCTCCTAAACTATGAATGCTTCCCTTAAGCCATGACATATAATTTAAGTTATTCTAATTATCGATACCATCAAAGTAAGCATAAAAGCTATAGCACTTAAGTAGAGCCAACATATTTTCCACTGCACAAAAATCGCATAGAAGTAAAACAGTACACCATTGTGTTGCTATTAAACAAAACACAGGCAATAACTTAGGATTTTAAAATGGGAAGAGAAGAACCCTCACTACTAATTCAGAAGGATTAAGGTAAGAGGAGTGACAAATTCAAATTTTTCTGTCCTTCATATTGCATTATCAAAATAATCAGAGAGGGCAACTCTTAACCCGCTCAAGGTAACAAGTGAACCCATGGAAGGTAACAATCACTGCACAAAAACCTGCTTATAGACCAACTCAACAATCCATATGAACTTTCCAACAAATTGGCAACTTCTATCCAACTCTGAATATTTCCACATGCATATTACGATGAATATATGAAAACTTGCATACATACCATTCAATTCCTATATATTTACATATCTATTCTCCAAACTTCAATTTTTACATAAACACTACCTTTTCTATGCATGACAATGTGTATCCAGCTTCTTTTAGAAGTAAAAAAAAAAAAAGGTTGTCAGATATGTAAGTTAAAGTTCAGTTGCTAGATATGTAAATATCAGAGAATTGCGTGACATGCACCCAATAAGGCTCAAAGTGGAAATGAAGAGGTGAATAATTTTATCTTCAAAGGAAAGCAATCTGACTAATATTTTAACCACCCACAAAACAATCCAATAATATGGAGACAACCACCGAACTAAAGAAAGTATCAGAAGTAGTGAATCATCTGAAGTTAATTTTGAGCCAACAAATAGGAAAACCCGACAACCAGGCAAGATACCAAGCAATCAGGACAGGAAACCAAGTAACCAACCCTTATAGTGGCTAGCTCGAAAAAACAGCAAGAACATATCAATTTTAAAGTGCAATAGCTAAAACTTTAGCTCATAAATCCCTTCTTGAGTGAGTCATCAACCTTTATTTTAAAATACGAAGTAAATACTGATATTTTCAATAGCAATATGTTATTACACCATTTCCTGTGTGCTTCAACAGATTAGTAACCAACAAGCTTGAAAAAACAGCAAGCACTAGAATGCTGGAAAAAATACTACATCACAAAGAGAAAATCACTCTCCAAAAATGCAGATGCACTCTCCAAAAACATCAAAGAAGATCCAGCCACCCAAATCGAAACAGGGGATTTCTAAAATTTAATTATGCTCACTGTCAAAGTAAAGATTGGGGAAGATGAAAATAGTAGATGGAATCAAAAACACCACTTCCTAATCACAAGCAAGAGAAGAAGGGAATAATCATTCCCCCTCCTAACCCAACTCAACATCATTTGGAGGATAAGAATATGGTATCATGACATTAACAAGCCAACTCCACATCAATTCGACAGCTCATATGCACTGTCATCTATGCACTTCACACTACTAATACCACACACCCCCCACCACTACACATGAATCAACCACCACAACAACAACCTTCTACCATTCTTGAGTCATCAGCCACCAAACAAAAATGGGTCA
>NW_018164730.1:226903-246110 GCF_001263595.1 Phalaenopsis equestris | reverse complement strand
AACGAGAAGGGAACGAGAAGGGAAAGCAAAGGCAAAACCCTAGTGATGAAAGAAAGGGGTAAAGAACTAAAGAGGTTCCATGCGCTAAAGAAAAAATCGTCGAAATAGGAAGGCTATGAGAAGAGAAAACATCACATTCGAAAAAACTCATAAGCTCTCTCATATCTGCGATTAGAAGAAGAAAACTGCTCGTTATACCTCAGATCTGTCGATCGGGGGGCTACGAAGCAAGACGACGAAGGAGAGCCGCGAGGGAAGTTGTTAGGGCTGAAGAGAAACGAAAGGGATAAGCGGGACAATAGTTCAGAGGAAAGCGGGGCCGCGGGGCTAATATCGCGGCCCGCTTTCTCTTTGCCAAAGTTTTGCCGCAAAGCTTCGAACCAAACACCGCACTGCGGGACGAAGCCGCTGTCGCACGCCGCGCCGCGCAGCAGAAGCCGAACCAAACAGGGCCTTATACACTTAGTTTCAAGTGATACAACTAAAATGACTTTCACCAAGAACACATTGATGTTCAATTTTCTTATGAGCATTCAGTCGATTTTGATGGATCGATTTTAAAATTAGTCGAACTGATGGCAATTGTAATCCAAAATCCAGAAAATCAAATCAATCTAAATTTTGATACAACCAAACCGTTGAACCAAAATTTAATTCGGTCTTAAAAGTTCGGTTATGAACAAACTGAAGTTTAATTGTTTATTGGAGTTTTGCTAGGAATGAGCATTATGAATTACATATCTTTTTTAATATAATATCAATTTGATTTCATAAATCATCTATTTATTTCAATCAAATCTTGCATACAATAAAAATTTAGATTTTTTAAATTTTATTCGACATAAAATTAAAATATAAGAAAAATTAATACAGTTTCTCAATTTGTTTGTTTGAATGAAAATGTAAATCAAACCAAAAACCGAACATTAAAGTTTTAAAAATAAAAAACCAAAGTCAATTTTTGAAACAAAAACGAACCAACCATACTTGATCGACTAGGATCAATTTTTCGATTTTGACCAAATAACGCACACCTCCACTCTAATGATGGTTTTTTAGAACATTGTTGATTGTTCTATAAAATACTATCTTGTTGACATTTTAACTAAATGGCTCATATCAAGCAAACTAAAGGGTGTTATTGAAAATTTTGATTTGAGAATTAATTTGGAGAAGCCAAGAAGATTTCTAGAAAGATATAACTAGAGATAAAATCACATTTTCTTAGAACTTATCATAATCTCAATACAATGAAAATATGATGTCGATATGTCATATCGTGAAAGTGAAGATGATTGCTATGTACATGATGCAATATCGTGAAAGATTTAACGATGAAACATTTATAGGTGCAACAAAAGTTCTTAAGTTATTGTAATGATGAAACATTTATAGACTTTCCACCCTTTTTAGTGGAGTTTCTAAAAATATGATCAACCTTAGTGTTCTTAATATCATGTATAATAATAAAACATTTCATTTCTACTGTCGAATTAGTAAAAAAGAAGTTGAGGAGGCTTTACGGAAAATCAAGAGTGGAAAGTCTGTAGGACCTGATGATATCCCAATTGAAGTGTGGAAATATTTGGGAGTTTCTTGGCTTACTAAACTCTTTAATATTATTTTGAAAAACTAAAAAGATGCCTGAGGAGTGGAGGAAGAGTATTTTGGTCCCCATTTTTAAGAAAAAAGGGGATGCACAAGAGTGTGCAAATTATAGAGGAATTAAGTTGATGTGTCATGCTTTAAAGTTATGGGAGAGGGTAATTGAACATAGGTTAAGACACATCACAAAGATTTCTCATAATCAATTTGGATTTATGTCGGGCAGGCCTACTATGGAAGCTATATATTTATTAAGAGGTTTGATGGAGAAGTTCAGAGATAATAAGGAGAATCTACATTTGATTTTTATTGATTTAGAAAAAGTTTACAATAAGATTCCAAGAGATATCCTTTGGAGAGCTCTTGAGAAGAATGTTGTTGATATGACTTATATTCAAGTCATTAAAGATATGTATACTAGAGCTGTTACTTGTGTTCAAACTGAAGGAGGATTGACCAAATATTTTCCTATTTATGTTGGATTACATCGGGATCGGCTTTAAGCCCATATCTTTGTGCTTTAGTTATGGATGGTCTTACTTGACATCTTCAGGACGATGTACCTTGGTGTATGCTTTTTGTTGATGATATCCTTCTATTGGATAAAATGAGAGAAAATGGATAAAAAAAACTTGAATTATGGAGGTCTACATTGGACTTTCAAGGCCTTCATTTGAGGAAAAACTTGAATTATGGAGGGCCACATTGGAGTCTAATCATTTGAATTTAAATAGAACTAAAATTGAATACATGGAATGTAATTTTAGTAGTAGTAGCTCTAGTGACAGAAGTGTGACTTTGGGTGATCAAATTATTAAAAAAGTGTGAACGATTTAGATATTTTGGGTATAGTAGAATTCAAGTTGGTTGGTTGAAGTGGAGGAATGCTTCGGGCCTTTTGTGTGATAGAAAAGTACCGCTTAGACTGAAAGGAAAATTTTATAAGACGGTGGTGAGACCTGCAATGTTATATGGTGTTGAATGTTGGCCTTTGAAAGGGAAGCATAATAATAAGTTAAGTGTTGTCGAGATGAGAATGATTAGGTGGATGAGTGGCTTTACACTTAGATACAAAATGTGAAATGAATATATCCGTAATAGGGTTGGTGTAGCTTCTGTGACGGACAAAATTAAAGAAAGTTGTCTTAGATGGTTTGGTCACATTAAACATCGACCATCTGATGATCTGATTAGGAGAGTAGATGTTTTAGATTCAACTTGTGTTAAGAAAGGCAGAGGTGGACCTAGGAAGACTTGGGCTTATTGTATTAAAAATGAATTTAATTTACTAGAACTAAATGAAAATATGACACTAAATAAGACACAATGGAGAAAAAGGATTCATGTAGCCGATCCCACGTAGTGGGATTAAGGCTTAGTTGTTGTTGTTGTTGTATGTTAAATCAAAAGATTAAACAATGAGAAGCTATAAAGTAGATCAATCACAACTTGAAAAGGTTTAATTTAATTTACATTAATTATATTTTATTGGAACCAATCAAAAGAGTATGTTGCTTTCTTTTGTGACATGAAAGTATTATTCCCTCGTTACAACATGCATATTCTTAGAAGGAATAAATTATGTAAATCTCAAGTGTCACCAAGTGTCAATACATATGCAACTTGCTTGAAATAAAGCCTCACTAGTCAAAATCAAAGGAGAAGAGTTGAACACCTCCACTAATATTTTTACAAAAAATGATATCTATCAATAGGTTAAAGCTTTACAAAATGAATCATCTTAAATGAAATTATGGAGTGATGCACTAGAAAATATTTTGGAGTTGTTTGGTTGGCAACAAAAAAGATTACTTTACATTTACTTTAAAGGAATTTTGAAAGTACTGTTGTTTGAGCCGAAGACAAATAAATAAAGTGCAAAATTTCTATGTTTTTGATATTTTATTCTTTAGTTTGATTTCAATGCATTTGAAATTTATTGGATTTGGGTAAGTTATGAATACAGCGTCTATGTAAAAGTGTTATACGTTGCCATCATCTACCATTGCACCCCTAACTCATCCGTTGTCTTTGTCCATCGGCTACCACCACCATCATATTAGCCATCTGCCGCCCCCTTCGGCTATTAACTACCAACCACAAGTACCCCCACCCGCCGCCCTCTACGGCAGCCAACCACTAAGTGATGTATTCTACATTAATTTATTTTTCTTTCAACAGAACAAAAAATATATAAAATATTGCATTTATTTTGTGACATTAAGTATAAAAAAATTTCCATATCTGAATTATCAATTATTAACATTATAGAGCCAATATTTCAAATTATAAAATCATTATAATATATATCTAAATTTACACTTGAAATTCAAATCTTTGAATAATACACTTTTTGGACTATATAAATATTTTAAAAACCTTCTCATATAAAGATATTTAAAAGATCATTTAATTATTTTAAGAGATCTCATGATATCTTATGAGACTTTATGATAAAGTATATGCTTTCAAATTTATATTTTTGTAACCATTATAATAAAACCTTTGAAAAAATTACTCAAACAAATGTTGGCAAGAGAGAGAGAGAGAGAGAGAGAGAGAGAGAGAGAGAGAGAGAGAGAGAGAGAGAGAGGAGAGGAGGCTATTATAAGCATATATCTAGAACATATTATATAACAGAAAAATACAAAGTTTCATTTGTAAGAAAAAAAAAAAAACAACTTGACAATATTTCCTATTTCCACTATTTTCTTAAAAAAATTTCACTCAGCTTCTTTTACTAAGCTATGAAGGCCCAAAGAGGCAGCTTTATTCCTGACCATTTTATTGGCATGAGAGGAGTTATTGAGATTAATCAACAGCAACTGGTTGCATCAGCTCTGCCTCTTTCTTTAAATCTTCAAATAAAACAGATGACAAATACCTCTCTCCCAGGCTTGGATGAACAGTCTGCTCCACAAGTTCAGTATTTAGAACTTACAACCAAATGAACAATATGGTAAGAAATTCAACAAAAATACTATGAAATTGAAAATAAAATAAAAAATGGAGGAACTTTTTTATTGGCTTATGGATTTAAAACAAAATAATAATAATAATAATAATAATAAGTTGTGTGGTAAATATCTATGACAAGAAAATATAGAAACCTAAAATGGATCTACACCAACATGGAAGTGAAGGATGAAGAAAGAAAGGAGAGAAATAAGGCATAAATCTTATTGTGCATTTGTGCCTGTGCATAGAATGGAAGCTTCTATTTTAAATTAAATTAAATAGAATAAAAAAAATTATTGCTGACTACCGGCTCACTCACTCGCTATTTACTATTTATTGGTTGACCAGCTGACTAACCAACAAACTGTATATCTGACTGTGTCTGCCTGCCTACCTCTCTGCCCCTCTCTCTCTCTCTCTCTCTCTCTCTCTCTCTATATATATATATATATATATCTCTTTCTCGCTCTCTAGTTTTCTCTAATTCTTTCTCTATTCATCTCTTTCTCTCTCTATCCATCTCTCCATATTATTTTTTGGTCTATCTATTTCTCTCTATACGTGTATTTATCTATCTACCTATCTTTCTATCTCTCAACCTATTTGTCTATCTATCTTTCTATCTGTCTATATATATCTATTTATTTATCTCTTCATCTGTCTGTGTCTATTTATTTACTTGTCTGTCTATTTATGTCTCTTTGCCTCTTTTTTCTGTCCTCTTTATTGTTATTATGTGGAGTTTGGTTGTGTTATTCATTTGGTCACTCAAAACCCTCGGTTTCGTACATCGATCAAGCTTGACGGTGAGTTTGTCGCGTGCAGAGGACATAGTAGGGTGTTCCCACTATTTTGGGTTTGGGGGCGTTGCCTCCAAAATTTTTTTCTATACCCAACACTCTAGCGTCGGACCAGTAGTTCCCCAATGCCGAGGCCAAGTTTCAGAACCCAAGAGCGCGACACTCATGTTACCAAAAGAAGAATCAAATGATAGCAAATGCTACAAGACGAGACTTGTTATGAAGGGATTTTAACAAAAGAAATGAATTGATTGTACTGAGATATTTTCTCTCAGTGAATGTGACAACTATCAGGCTGTGTTGGGTTTCATAGCAGTGAAAGTTTTACATCTATAGCAGATTGATGTGAAAACAAGCTTCTTACAAAGTGACTTAGAAGAAGAATAATACATGGTGCAATCACAGGGATAAGAAGTTCCAAGAAAAGAAGATTTGAGAAGTTTATGTCGGACAATAGGTACAAGAAGTGTCAAACAGATCATTGTTGCTTTATTAAGTATTCTAATAATTATTATATTGTGCTTCTTTCGTATGTGCATGATATGTTGATTGCAGCATGCATGAAGAAAATTTGAGACTTGAATGAGCAATTATTAAGAGAGTTTGAAATGAAGAATTTAGCTTCAACAAATAAAATCTTTGGTATGAGAATTAGTAGGGACAAGTGTGCAGGTATATTGAAGTTGTTACCGACACAATATGTTGGAATGTTCTACACATATTCAACATAAGAAGAATCAGTTTGCACCCCTTTAAGTAGTCATTTTAAACTATCTAAGGAATAATCGCCTAAGTCTTAAGCTGAGCAAATGCTGATGAAAAGAATGCCTATGTTTCAGCTTTTAGAAGGTTAATGTATGTGATGATATATATAAGACCAAATATTACACATGCAATAAGAGTAGTCAATTGATAGATAAGTAATCCAAGTAAATATCAAAGGGAGAAAGTGAAGTGGATTCATAGATATTTTAGAGGAAAAATAAACAAAGTACATTGCTTTGGAAGTACAAAAATTAATCTACAGGGATATGTAGATTTGATGATATAAGAAGTACAACATGTTATATATGCCCTTAGGGGAACATAATAGTCAGTTGAGTTTCCATATTATAAAAGATCATTGCTCCATCGACCACAGAAGCTGAGTATCCTGCGATCATTGAGGCTAAAAAATAAATGACTTGGCTATAGAGCTTTATGACAGAACTTTATAATGAGCAAGAGAATGCTAAATTTCAAAATGACAGTACGAGTGTTATTGATCTAACATAGAACATTGTATTATATGTCAGGACAAAACATATTTAGATAATGTATCATTTCATTTGTTCACTCCTAGAAGATTGTCAATTATCTTTGGAAAAGACACATACAACTCAGAATCTTGCAAACATGTTGACTAAGACCATGAAAACCAAGAAACTGAAACCACGCTTAGCTTCAATTGAAATTCAGCAAGATTGAGATAGGGGTGAACCATATTACAATTCAAAATTATAAAGATATTACAGATTTAGAAGAGCAGGATTAATTGTAACCAGTCTCCAAGTAGGAGATTGTTATTATGTGAAGCTTGATTGTATCATTCATTTGTTCACTTAAAGTCCTCAGTTTCACTGATCACATTTTACAATGAGTCTGTGGTATCCCTATATCTTTGGGTTCGAGTGCACTGCCCCAATTTTTCTTTTTTCTGCACTTAGCCCCTGTGTCAAGCTTATGTTTCAAAACCAGAGAGCAAGACACTCAAGCGCCTAAAGGGGAGAATCGCAGCGCCCAAAAGTAGCGCCCCAAGTTTCGTCTTCCTGTGGGAAACGTGTGTGTTGAACGATTAAATTTTAAAGTTTTCTATTGTTTGATGGAGAGAATGAGTCTCTTGAAGTGTTGCAAAAAGAGGAAGGGCTTGGGTGTGGTGTAATTTGTATAATTCTTCTCATTCTTTTTATGATATATTTTTTTGTGTGGTGCGGCTTCGTTATTTTTCCGGTTATCAGGTTTTCCACACACACACACACACAAACAACATAAGAACGCCCCAAAATTTCTAGTTATCAGGTTTCCCTTATTTATTCGGTTATCAGATAGATACATGTATCTTTGTGTGTGTGTGTGTGTGTGTGTGTGTGTGTGTGGTGTTTGTGTGTTACATGTCTGTGTGTGCGCATGCGCGAACCGGCTTACTTTTTGGTAGACATATTGTGTTATGTGTAAGACCCCTGAGGTCCCGGGTTCGAGGCTCGCCTTGAACAACACATGAGGTGGATCTTTGCGATCCATCTTTTAATTAAAAAAAAGTATGTATGTATATATGTATATGCATATATGTATGCACATATGTATGTACGTTTGTATGTATGTGTGCATGTATATATCTATGTTTGTGTGCACGTGAGTGTGTGTGCGTGTATTTATTTATTATTATTATTTCTATAATTTTATCTATAGCAATGGAATTTGCACTATTAGGGTAGGTGGCAGGATTTATACCTGAGCCACATAGAATCACCAATTTTCGGTTATTCTATTTAATTTCTCTCTTCTTTTGTACTATATGAAAGAAACTACAGCAAGATACACTACCCGAGGAAAGATATGTTTCCCTTATGGCATCAATAAATAAAAAATAATAATTGAAAAAAAACCTTAAGTTGATCCTTACCACTATAAGTTTACCCTTGTTCTCTGGCATTCTAGCAAGCCTAAGAGCGGCAACTGTGTTGGCTCCTGAGGATATCCCAACCTGCAAAACAAGATCATAGAGATCAAACAGTTCATTGCTAATGGTGCTGAGCTGTTCAGAATACAAATACAATCATGTTTTTTTGAACAATCTTCATAAAATAATTACAATTTGAAGGAGTGGGGCTAATTTAAATATGGAAGATCGGAAGATCTACATACATACCACTCAATTCCTATGTGTTCACATATCTAACACCTAAACTTAATTTTTTACATCTATGCCATCTTGCCTAGCATGAAAAAGATGTATTTCAATTTTTAAAATTATAAAATAGTATTTATTTTATGTGATATGAATGATTTGGGTTGTGAAAATGTAAAAAGTAAATTTTAGGTGTTAGATATGTAAATACATAGGAATTGACTGGTATATATGTAAACGCCCGTTTAATTTAATTGATTAAATGTATTACCAGAAGGCCCTCTTTTAGTGCCAACTCTCTTGCCATCTTCACAGCATCATCACTGCTAACCTGTAAAATGCAATGCAACCCAACAAAAAAAAAACGATTTCTTTTGTTGAAAAATCTCCAAAAACCCATTCAAACATAGAGAATGAAAAAGAAGAGAGAACAGGGAAAAAAATACCATACAAAAACACACAGAAATTCTAATGATTCTCCCAACTGATGGCGATGTTCAGTTGAAAACAAATATTGGGCTCTACAATTTAACAAGTTTGCATAAACTCTATAGCTTATTGCAAGTGAATTCATTACTTACCTCAAGAACTTTTTCCATTACATCCATATCCAGAATATCCGGCTTAAAACCAACCCCATTTCCAGTTATCTGGTGAGGACCTGCTCGAAGATGTTTGAAATATATCAAAATTTACCTAACAGAAATTTTTTTTATATTCAATAACGGCACTGCAATGCTATGGAATGCTTAATCAATATTAACCTGGTTTTCCTCCATTTAAAACATTGCTTTCTGAAGGCTCAACTCCATAAATCTAAAGAAAAACAAATAAAAATGATAATATGTGCAATTCACCATATCTATATAGTTTTTAATGAGTAATTTTTCTGAATGTGTGAAAGTAGTACCTTAACATTAGGGTTCATCGATTTAAGATATTTTCCCACACCTGTCACAGTACCTCCACTTCCAATTCCCATCACAAAGATGTCCACTTGGCCCAAAGTATCCTCCCAAATTTCAGGACCAGTGGTCTCAAAATGTATCTGGAATTCGTTTTGTCAGGCTTCATTTGTATAAACTATGAGAGATAAGCTAAGAAGTTTTGCAAAAATATAAAATGTTAGATTCAAAGTATAAAGCTAAGAGCTACTGAATACGGAATAAATCAGGTAATTTTTTCAAAAACAGTATGTGCTATAGAAGATAAAAGAAGATGGTTTTAAAACAATGTATTTGATAGGATACAATGTTCATTAGTTCTTGTATTAGATTAATGAACATAGTTAATTAGTTAGTTAATAATGAAAAAAAAATAGAAATGCAGCTTTACATTTTGATTTTGCAGTATAGAATCAGTTTCTTGTTTATTGAACCTCCTGATTTTCATAGAATTGAACCTTTCGAAGCAGTGAACTACATATTCCTCTTCAAACTAAGCAATAAACAGCACAGCACTAGCTACGTTCACCTCAGAAACATAATGGTATATTATTAATCTAAATTTTGATTCATAGGATATTGCAGTAACAAATTAAATATTTTTTGGCCCATTATGTCATTTTAGTAAATATTATTCTACTATTTTCACTATATTGTTGCATCCTTTTGTTTTAGACATCGTACTCAAAACTTAACCAGAGTGCAGCTTAGATCTGCTGCCTTGCTAAGCTGAACTAAAAGTTTTAAATTAAATTCAGATTCTAACTTTTTGTTTTGAAAATATATATTCTAACTTCTTTTGGATCTGCAGCTTTTGCAAATGCAAAATTCGAAGTGTATTATACGTAGTATGAAATTGATAGGCCTGCTCCTACAGATGAAAGAGCTAGACATACCGCCGGTCCAATGAGGACCGGTATGGACCGGCCAGACCCAGCCAAACTAGCTTGTTTGGCCAAGCCAACCAGCTTAGCCGAAAAGTGCAGAAACCCTAGGAGGTGCTGAGGACGATTTCAGCATTCGGGTGAGGCCCACACAAGCTCTATTCACGTACAAGAGGAGTGGAATTATGGGGGGTTTTGGGATAAAATTTTAAATGGTTTTTTGAGAGTATTTATGAGGGCTAATTGGCTAAATATTATTTTATGTTTTGATTTGCCGCAGTTTTTCTTTTTTCTTGGTGTTCCTAGCAGTGTCAAGGCTTTGTGGAGGACGATCTACATCTCGAACAATAAATCAATGTTGTAACTTGTTTGTTTTCATTGGTATTAGTAAAATCGGTCCTCATTTGAGTTTCCTAACCTTTCTATTGCAATTTATTCGTTGTTTCTTTGCTATTTTTAGTTTCGCATCGTATCAGAACTTTAGCTTATCCACTAGTCACATTATCTTGCGAGAGGACTAACTTGTAAATCAGAAAGAATGAAGATCAAACCGCTAAATTAGGAGTTTTCTATAATTCAGAGCTTCCTTATTTCCAATATCTTTATTTTGATTTATTTCCCTTTTAGCTGAATATTTGGATTAGGAATATGTATTATTAAGTTAGCTAAAATATATTGCACGCTAAAATATATTGCAATATATTGCACAGAATATTTTGTACCTAAAATAGATTGTAAGATTATTATTTAATGAAATGAAAGCAAAGGGAAAAGACAATCGAGCCTATTCATAATTCACTCTATTTTTCTCAAAACTTTGACATTATATCAGAACAAAATTTTTGCCTTAACCACCGATAATTGTTGGAGTACCATCAAGACTCTCTTCCTGTCGGCCTTCTTGCAGGACGAGAAGGGAGGAACTATTCCTTTGCCTTGATTATCGCTCGTCTGCTCGTCGTCTCATTTTTTCTTCATATCTCCTTCGCTAGCTATCGCTGCTTCTGCGACATCTTTGACTGCTTCTTCCACTTCGGCTTCGTCCTCTTCGACTTCGGCTTCTTCGTCGTACTCAATGATTGAATGCTTCGAAACTACTTCCTAGACCAACGGCTTCGGCTTTGACAAACCATAGATCTTAAGCTTCGGCACGCACGGCTTCGGCACTCACGGCTTCGGCACTCTCAGGCTTCAACACTCTCAGACTTCGACACTCACGACTTAAGGATTTTTTGGTCCCGACAATGTTATCAGTTTCTTGTTGGCAAATTGATGTTTCATGATCAGTCAACATCAATTTGAAGGGGATGTCAATCAGGAAGGGCGAAAATCAGGCAGTTAAATTAGAAGTTTTCTATAATTAGAAGCTTCCTTATTTCCAATATTTTTATTCTGATTTATTTCCCTTTTAGCTGAATATTTAGATTAGGAATATGTATTATTAAGTTACCTAAAATATATTATACAGAATATTTTGTACCCAAAATAGATTGTAAGATTATAATTTAATGAAATGAAAGCAAAGGGAAAAGACAATCGAGTCTATTCAGAATTCAACCTATTTTTCTCAAAATTTTGACATAACTGAACTGGTTAACTTTCACTGGATTCATTTTCGAAAAAGAAAACTATCAGAGCAGACACAACTATTATGATTAACGAACTAAAAAATATAATCAAGCTTTGTTACTTAATTAACTGAAGTATGTGGTTTTCTCTAACAGGGTTTGGATTCAAATCTCTTCTTTCAACTAAACATTTTTTTTACACAAATATTTGTCAATGTCTGAGAATAGGAAAATCAGGGAGCAAAAACAGCTGTCTTAGTTGTAATATGCTATGTATTAGACACCTATGTTATTTTGTAATATGGAAACACTATTTTGTTATTTTGTTATTAGACAACTACTATTAAAAACCAACAAAAAGGCCTAAGAACTGCAAGATGGAAATGTAACATTATGTTAACTGAAATTCAAATAATAAAAAGTAAACATTACATTAACATTTGCAGGATTCTCAAATTGTTGGAGCATAAATGCATCAGGGTAAGATTCTGCAAGTTCATAAGCCTTTTTTACTGTGCCTCCCATTCCCTTAGTAGGATCAGTGAGAACTAAATTTGCGCCAAAGGCCCTCATGGTCACCCTCCTCTCAATGCTCGTATATGATGGCATTGTGAGTATAAGATTGTAACCTTTCATGGCTGACATAAATGCTAGTCCAATTCCCATATTTCCAGATGTGGGTTCAATCAATGTGGTCTACACTAGTAAGAAAACTAATATAAGAATGAAATACAATCAGTTATCACACCAACAAACAATAAAAAACGTTACTATTTATGCTATAAACCTTTTTGTGATAGGAATTTGTGCAAGGTTTGGCTTAATCATTTAGCATTGAAAATAAATTACATGCAAAATAGATAAATGCTTCGACACTTTCTACGGTATGGGGCTTATTATGCATTAAAAAATAGCCTAAATAAAAATAAAAAGAATAGTATAATCTTTTATTTATTATTTTAATTGTTATAAAAAATCAAATTTATATAAATTCACATAAATTTAATATCTTTAAAATAAATTTAAAATAAAAAATAAATAGATTTTTTATTTAATTTTTTTATTATTTAAAATATTGAGTTTATGAGAAAGAAATGATGTTGAAGGTTATAATTGAAATGAAGTATGTATAGTTCATGCATCTATTAAAGAAATAAAATTGAATTCTTTTAGTGCTTGAATGAGCAGCATATTGACTGAAAATAAAGAGAGAAATCCCAAGGCGTTTGCTCCAAGCTCTCATCTTGCCAGAAATAAAACAATTTATTGGTTTTCATTTATTTATTAGGTTTTTATTTATATTTATTTATTTATTATAATTAATTTTTAAATTAGTATAAGTTTCACATGAAATTTACAATTTCATTAAATTATATTAATGCGAGAATTCATTAAAACTTGGAATTATTTTTCTTTATTTTTAATTATTTTTAGTCGATTATACAAAAAAATAATTTAATTTTATATTTTATATTATTAGTTATAATTTAGATTGGTGTTTTAACATACTTTAGTGCTCTGTAATATTAATAAAAGAATTAATTTATATTTTTTAAACATTTTAAAACATATGATTAATAAATAGTATTATAAATAAATGTATGTGTAGCTTATGCATTCAAATAAATTCAAAAATCTTGGGTATATTGATTTTAAAAATATTACAAAAATTCATGTTATAATATTTAATGAAATAATTAAAATATTAATATAAAATGATTTTAGAACACAATGAACTTTGATATGAACAAATTACGAAGTTCTTCTTTCTCTAAACTCTCAAAAAACCATTCCAAATTGTCTACTTCATCTTTTCCTCCCATTTATATATATATTTTTTATATTGATCAAATAAGGTTGACAAAACTGACCTTCCCTGGAGTTATCAATCCTCTTTTCTCCGCATCTTCCAGCATAGCATAAGCCGGTCTGGATGCAAAGACACGAGCCCACATTAAAATCAAGGGAAACTTACACGCATCCCAATTAATTCTTATGTATTTGCATATCTAACACCTAAATTTCAATTTTTTACACACATACATACCTCCTTACACATGCATGGATGCATGGAAAAGAGTATTTCATCTTTTAAAAGTTATAATGGTGGTATTTTTTCATTTGATATGAAAATTTTTTGTGGCGTGTTAGATATGTAAATACATTAATCAATCTACACAAATCATCCCATGCCACTATTGTCTCCTTACTTAACAAAACAGAGGAAAAATCTAAGGAACAAACCTGTCCTTCACACTAAAGGAAGGCTGCAAGAACTCGAGCTTAGCAGCCACCCGAGCTTCACATCCTTCACAAACTTTGTTCAGGTAGACTAATGGCGTCCGCCCTATGAGCTGAAACATTTAATCCATATCAAGAAACGATTTAGTCGATTAATTGGTAAATGCTAAAGTAATATATGCAATCGTCTTCAGAAATTCTCCATATTTTCAAATCTTGGTATAAAATTTTACAAAAAGGGTTTTATCTTCTCCTTCTTACCGTAAAACTAGGGTTTAATAAGCAACATTCCTTTCAACAACGAAACATAATTCTCTCCAGAAATTCTCCATGTAAATCAGCATTAATCCACTTCAAATATAGAAAAAAAAAAAAAAGAAGATTGAAGTACTGTATGAACTCCGAAGAGAGCTTGCCTGGGTTGCATCATTCCTAATCTTAGTCCCAGCAGAATCCCTCAAGCTGGGAGCTACTTGTTGCGCTTCTTCTATTGCTTGCCCTGCAGAGATAGCAGAGCTTCTCCGGAGCAGCGAGCTCCCCTTCCTCACAAGGCCAAGAAAACTCGTCATCGCTCTCTACTCCCTCTGTCTCCCTCTCGCTCCTTTTCGTCCTCCCCCCTCCCTCTCTTATATCTCTCCTGTGAAGCAAGAGAAATTATTGCGTGCGGACACCGCATGCATTTCTGTATGCGGTGTCCGATCCTGACCGTAGATCACGGTGATCTACGGTCAGAATTATTTCTGTTTTTTTATAAAAAAAAAATTTAGGTGAAGCCCACTGAAATACATCGGGACCGTAAATCAGTTGATCTACGGTCCGGATCGGGCACGGTGTCCGATCCGTATGGAATAATTTTTCGTGAAGCAAGGGGGCCGGCGTCCAGGGACATACTTATAAGCCAAGAATCTAATTTGTTTTTTGAGGCATTTACATACCTACAAAATATTACATCAGAACTTCACGTGTCAGATGGATTCCATCATTTTCAACACTCGCCAATATCAATATATTACGATGAGACTCACTTGACATACGACGTCTAATCATTGTACTCCGAAGGTAAGGTGCAGAAGAGTCTTGATATAATATTTTCTCTTTACATACACCATGTATTCAAGTACCAAACACCAAAACTTTATTTTTTACTTTTTTACCATTCAAACTGTGTAGTATCATTTTAACTTTCAAGAAATGAAACACAAATATGTGTGCTAAAATTAATAGTTAGGTGTTAGATATGTAAATACATTGGAATTTAGTGCTATTATGTAAATCTCTTTTTTTGTTTTTTTTTTTTTTGGATAATTACATGCATTGCTTTGGAACGCACGTATGTAAATCCTATAGTGCAATTTTATTATTTTCTTTACAAATATAAATTATAATCGATTTTTAATTTATTCAATTATATGAAAATAAATTATTATAAATATTGAGTATTAGTGTATTATTCAGTGAGCCTGCAGACCTATCGATCTATACAATTAAATAATACATATGAAATTTTATTTAAATTAGAAAAAATAATATATAGTTTTTGGTATCTCAAGTTTTGCCTTCAAATATTTAAAATGAACTATTTTTAGCTAAAAAATAAATAATATATTTCACTTATTTCATTAAAAAATAGTATATTTAATATAAGTATTTTTTTTCATCAAACCTCTTATTACGTTTTTCTTCTTTGGACATAAATTCAGCACGTAGAAATTAAAATAGTAATTTAAACATGGCCTAATTTGAAAGTACCATGTTTTTTCACTTGTTCAGGATGTTTTTTTTGGATCATTTTTGTTTTTGAGTATTTTTATTTTAAAAGTATATATGTTTAATGTCATTTTTTTTTATGCTTTTTAATTTTTTTTTAAATTAATTTATTTTAAAGAGATTTTAGCATCTAAAAAAATATGTTGAATATTTTTAAAAATAATTAATAATTATGACATATCAAGTATGAGTCAGCACGAAACTTCAGGATATCCCACAGTTGGCAGAGCATCGTGGAGACCTGTTAGGAATAATTTGATATCTCACGCATCGTCAGCCGCTCATATAGATCAGAAGGAAAGCATTCTCCAGACGGATGAAATTTGACCACCTTCTTAGAAATCAACCTGTCGGGGCAAGACCCACATTAAGAAATTCGACACATTTAACTATTCCAGGGGAATGGCCAAAATGAATCCTCCAACCCCGAAACAGCTAGCCATAATTTTCTACCAATTCCGCACACAACAAATATTCAAATCGACATTCTACATTGGGCCCCCAGCAAATAGCTGCCGGAACAAAATAAAGCTGGGCGGTCACAAGCACTCGGCTCTATTCAGCCAAACAACTTACCACGATGTAATATTCCTCATTATCATCATCATAAATCATCCTTGTTAGCAATAAATAAACCAAGGCAGTAAAAAACTATATTTTAGGAGTCTTAACCAAATAATAAGGCCAATAACCTCAAACACTCTTTTTTTTTATCTCACCCCCAACTTTATATGCCAATAAATAGCTATAATATCTTTCTTTTGATATGCTTAAAGCAAATTTCTACATATATAGAAATAACTCAAATAAACAACCCTAAACCATAATAATCATAAAATTTAGACAATTGTAACCTAATATCATAATTGAATCATTATCAAATATATTTTTTTTAAAATTAATGATTTAATAATAATAATAATAAAGTATTCAATCACGATTTCAATCATTTTAAACAAAATTTTGAATGATGATTGTTTCATGATCAAGGTACCGTGTAAACATCCTCATCCGTGATGCAATAAATCTTCAAAACTCCTTTGAAAATTGATTGAATACTAATTAAATCATCTTCAAATACAGTTGATCATATTCACATAGTTCGATTATTTTTTCGTTCAAGATTCAGAGGTGGTTCAAAAATTACCCAAATTATGATAAAATTAATTAAAAGATGACTCAATCATAGCTTAAATATTAGTCTAACCATAATCAAATGTGATTAGAAGATAATTAAAAGATCATTCAATCATTATTTAATTATTATTTGGTCATAACTTTATAATGAACCTTCAAAGATGGCTCTAACAATTTTCTAGAGTGTGAACACCATTTTAATCATAAATAACCTTTGAATATCATCACTAACCATAAAAAAATAACCCCCAAAGCTTTACTATTGTTAAAACATATTATATAACATCAAAATAGAAAATATGAACCTCAAATAATTTTATAAGATTAAATTTATAAATATTATAGACTATAAATCATTGTACATGTATCCTTTTTTTGATTCATCTCATTCAAATTAGCAAACGTGCATCATTTCTCAACCTTTTCCGGTGGCTATTAGTGTTGGAGCATTAACTCCCTAAATTAATTAGTTAATATTAATTGGAATTAAATTAGCAATGTGGTAACCTTTGATTCTTCGAAAAGCCAATGTGCCTGAGACTTCAGGAAGTAATTCATTTTACAAAAATACCTTTTCAAAACCCAAAAGAGTTAACTTAGAAGATTCACTAATTTTAATTTATTATGTAAAGCTAATGGTGTGTTTGAGGAAAAAATATTTTATGCTGACAGCGTATGCAGAGATGTCTGCGATGTCCGATCTCGACCGTCGATCAAGATTTTTTTTAAAAAAAAAATTAAAAATAAGACCCACCAAAATACACGTTTGCTCTAATCGACGATCGAGATCGACAGCACATGCAGATATGCATACGCTGTTCATATAAAATAATTTTTCGTGTTTGAGACCGGCAAAAACTGAGAAGTTATATTTTGCAACTTGACCTAATTAACTTTGAGAACTGCCAAAAAAGATGAGTCTGACTTTTTATTCTTAAAAAAAAAATTATAATAGCCATCTCAACTTTTTGAAGAACAATTTTTTCTACAACAACTTCAAAATCACTTTTTCAATTAGTTGCAACCGCCTCAAATATATCATAAATTCCATTAATCCAACTTATAATTAAAAAATAATAATTTGATATTCCTTGCTTTAATATTACAAAAATAGCACTCAAAACTTTGTTATTTATAAATGTAGCACCCACTTTCATCCATTCTTAAGATTCTCCATAAAATATCAAAATTCACAAGAAAACCTCAGCACATATTTTCATTTTTATGAAATAAACATTGTTTTGATTATGAGTTCGTGTTTGATTCATTCGATAAGTAAACGAGACGAACATGAACAAATTTTTTTTCGTTCGGTTAGTTAAATGAACAAAACACAAACAGTGATGCGTTCGTTCGTGTTCGAATCATTATTGTTCGAAATATAAAATAATTTAAAATAATTATATATTAAAAATTTATGATATTTAAAAAAATTAAAATTTATAAATTATAATATATAATAAATTAATAATAATAATATATTAATATACTATATTAATAATATACTAATATAGATATTATATATTTATATTATATAAGTTATATAATTAATATAATATATTATTTAAACAGTGACTTCACGAACAATTTCGAACATGAACTCATTTCAAACAAACTAAATCTCAAATGTACCGAACACGTACACAAACTCTGTTCGTTCATGTTCGGTTCCTTTACACCCCTAAACTTGAGTGTATATAAAGTTTGGAGCATTTACATGCATACCACACTATTCTTTTGATTTTGCATATTTTATACATAAACATTCATATTTACATGCATACCGTTCAAATCATTAACATCGCATAAAAATATCACTTCAATTTCTTTTGAAAAGTGAAATATACATTTTCACGTATAATTTATTGACAAAATGTCGTCCTTACATCAGTTTATTTTATTGGGTCAAATAGGATAGATTTGAAATACATTAATAGTAAATTAGATGATGAATTCTTGATATATCAATACATTATTTTACATTTCTATTTCATCCAATCAATAATTTAAAACGGGTTTTTTTTAAGTATAAATCATCCAAAATATTAAATATAACATTTTAACAACCCAAACTTCAAAATATAAAATTTTAAGTGAAGATTTGAGTGATTAAAATATTATATTTAAGATTTTGGGTGGTTAAAATATTAAATTTAAAATTTAGGTAGTTATAATGTTATATTAATTGTTGTGGGTAGTTGGTATATAAAAATCTTATTTTAAAAATAGGACAATTTTTTTTATATATTACATATTTAACATATATACTTTGCTTTTTTATATTTATACCACTCAAATCTTTTATTTCATATTAAAAATACCACTATTTTAATTTTTCAAAAATGGAACACACTTTGTCATGTACCATAAGACATATATATATATATCTATATATATATATATATATTCAACAACG
>NW_018164730.1:216808-225246 GCF_001263595.1 Phalaenopsis equestris | reverse complement strand
TCTCAATATATATATACATAAAGCTTGTGTTACATATTTAAATTTTTCAAAAGGGGGTTGTTTATGATGTGAGATCCCTCGAGAAGAATGAAGCACAATTTTTAAATATAAAAATCTTTTGTACAACCGAGCACCCAAACAACTTTAAAATTTACAGCAAAGGAACAAAATCATGAGATTATTAGACTGAGATCGACAATATCTCGATGGTTCAAAGCTTCGCTTCCTACAAATCACAATAGAGCAAAGCCTAAGTCGAAAGATAGAAACTACTGAGCTCATCAATTGCTCGAGTGAAGGAGATTGTGAAGCCCTCTACAATTGAAAGAAGCTGAATTCTTAAACATCAACATAAATAAAGATTTACAACCCACTCAATTTCTTCGCATTTACATATCTAATATCTAAACTTCAATACTTGACATTCATGCCATCCTTCCCTATGCATGAAAAGACGAATTTCACTTCATAAAAGTTAAAATGGCGGCATAAATATAAAATGTTAGATGTGTAAATGCATAGGAATTGGGTGTTATGCATGTAAAATGCCCCTAACATAAACCTTGATATAATAATTGGCAAACATGCTAAATACCTGCATCACTAACATTTCACAAGTGAAATACAACCTTTTCATGTATCTTTTTTTAACACCCAAATGTTACAAATGAAAACATCAAACTTTAGGCATTAGATATGTAAATGCAAAAGCATTGTGTGGTATGTATGCAAATTTACCTTTAATTTACATCAACAAGTATACTTAGACATTCTACTTTTACAATAAAAAAATCACAATAAATGAAATAATTTAAATAAATCTTACACTTTGGGCAATATATTACCAAAAAGTTTGCATTATATCATGATGATGGGCAATAAAAGTCCACAATTGCAAAAATAATTTAGCTCTAGACATGCTAAATGGTTCATAAATCTTTAAAAATTCCATTCTTTTATGATTAAAAAGCAAGTAGGTGTTAATTAGAACTAAAAAAGAAAAGGAATATTAACATAAATACTACTCAATTCCTATGTATTTACATATCTAACACCTAAACTTCAATTACATACATACCATCTTATCTATGCGCGATATAAAAGATTTGGCTGGTATAAATATAAAAAACGTAAAGTTTAGGTGTGGATATGTAAATACAAAGGAATTGGGTGGTGTGAATGTAAATGCCTCAAAAAGAAAACAGAATTGTAGCAAAGAAACAAGTTTCTAACAGCTGCAGGAAGAACAATGGAGAAAACCACATCGATCACAGGTTTAAAAAACACAGTTCCATTGCCTACAAGGGATAGCTTATATACAGAAAAGACAAATTCACACACATGGGGCCATATACTTTTATTTATTTATAGTTATGCCCCCATTCACAAGCAGCAAAATGATCTCAGAACATCACATAAAAACTGAAGAACAAAGAAATGCATCAGAACTTGTGACTGTAGAGTTCCTGTCATTTCTGCATAACACCAAAATACTCAATTAAAACATGCTACATTTACATAAATACCACCCAGTTCCCATGTACTTACATATCTAACACCTAAACTTTTGATTTTTATACTAATGCCGCCCAAATCTTTCATATCACATAAAAAATGCCATTATTTTAACTTTTAAAAAGGGAAATGCACCTTTTAATGCATAGATTAGGTGGCATATATATATATATATATATGTAAAAATTAAAGTTTTTGTGATTGATATATAAATATATAGGAATTGAGTGACATGTATGTAAATCTCCTCTAAAAAATATATTGAATATCCCTTCTAAGAAAATAGATTTTTTTTTTGTCACCATATCTGATATTTAATTAAGAACAACGGCCTTTGTTGATCGTCAGGAATATTTTAAAATTTTAATATTGTCCCCATTTGCATATGAGTTCATTGATTTTTATGTAATTATAAATGATTTTATCTTATATTTTTTGTTTGAATGTGTATCGAAAAATATGTACGCACGAATGTAGAGGCAGATGAACGGCCCAGAAGAAAGATATGACTGACTGAACGTAGCTGTTGACGAATGTTTGGGAGAGAGATTGGCAAATGACGCGTCTAGTTCGAGCGGTCAGAAGAATGCGATAAATGAATTGTCATAGGGTGAAGATCAACCCTAAAGACAATCAACAAGAAGTACTATTTTAGATCAAGGGCTAGATGAGTCAAGGCTTAGCAGACAACCGCCGAACTTTCTATTGATTGAATCAGTCCTCAGGTCATGTTGTATGTGAATACCTCTATAATTATCAAAAACCCCCTGGAAAGTCAATAATGAGGAGACTGATATGTAATTTTGTAAAATTGAAGTCTAACCCTATAAATAGGGGGTCCATGTCATGAATAAAGATTACACTCTCCTTCACTATTCTCTATTATGCTCTCTATCACTTTCGCCAATCTTTCATTGTAGAACGTTCAATACATTGGGTGTGTTTTATAGACACTTTTAGATTCAACATCCTTTAAGATGCGTGTTTTCGTTTGTTTTCTCTCTTTTTTTTTGAAGGAACTGTCGATCGTCGTATATTTCACTTATTTGAATAAATCTTTCTTTCGAGTCATATGAATGACCCAGAGAAGAGAGGAACTAGAATAAATAAACATACTACAAAGCGACAAATAAAAGAAAAAACAAAATATGGAGAGCCTACGTGTGATAATCCTTGAAAGGGTAGGTCAAGTATATCTACCAAAACAATATTGAACTAGAATAAATAAACATACTACAAAGCGACAAATAAAAGAAAAAACAAAATATGGAGAGCCTACGTGTGATAATCCTTGAAAGGGTAGGTCAAGTATATCTACCAAAACAATATTGAGCAGAGGCGTCTTAGACCAATATCCGTGAAAAAATGCCTACGCAAACAACCCATAACCAGAGGTTCAGACTTAGGTGCCTGTTATGGGGTCATTAATGCTCCTAAGGGAAAGTATCCCACTTGGTTAATTACATATTGTGGGTTGCCCAAGAATACTCTTGACCCAAAAAGAGTTTTGCTTGCCTGAGAGTGATAACTAGAACAAGGCTATCAAACGAGATTATCTCGTAGGGGGAATACTTCGATGCTTCTAAGTTGTCGTCAAGCTATTAGGCAGAGAGTGAGCCTTCACATTCTAGATGGGTAGTGACTCATCGACATACTAATCTTGTGAAATAACTGAATCATTCTAACGGGGATCCCGATACATCAAAGCACATTTGAGCCATAAAAGCTGAGTACAAATCGTAGCGTCTCAAACGAGCGACAACTCATCATAGATCGGTCCATTGAGATGTTTCCAATGAAGACAAAAGGAAGAGACAGGGCTCAATAAGGGTAGCCAAAGGAGGGGAGGAGCAATCCCTAACAAATAGAGGTTGTCGGGTCAGGGTACCACAGACCCGTCACCCCAAGCTTCTACATGGACGTGAAGGCGGTCGACCCAACACGTCATGAGATCCTCGACCAGCAATCTATGAATTACGTCGTCCACAGATGACCTCGGTAGCTCTAAGATCTGAGGAACGAAACTATATCTTATGCTATCGAGTAGAGCTACACATGCCTAACTGGCAGATATGCCTCGGGAAAGAGAGAGGAAGGGAATTCAACTACAAAGCTAGAAATGCTCTGAAATGACTACATCCCGTCTGGGTCGGGTAGCCTTCTAACGACCTGGGCTCACTAGACAACCTTCTATGTAAAAAGATATGTTGGGTCAGTCAGCTTGAAGAAGCACAATGACTCATCCTCGGGACATGCAAATATGATGCAGTTTTTTGGAGCGGTCTTTAGATTTTGTGGAGGTCCTATTAGAATGACTTGGGTGTTATCTATTTTATGCAACCCATTTTAAAATCAGTCTGAAGGTCATGTAGAAGAGTAAAAATGTGAATTTTAAAATCCTGAATATTTTAAACCTAAATTTTCATTATCTTAAATATTTTATTAGAATTTTTAAGTACAAAATTTATAATTTTAAAGTCCATAATAAACCAAGATTATAATTTTTGTGGAATCCCAGATGCACGAAAAATAAACAATAAAAACAACTTCTGCATGCAAGTTACACAGAAAAGAAAACACTCTAAAGTACATAAAAGAGGCCTAAATGTCGTTGAGTGGGCAACATATACTAGGCAAAACATTAAAGCGGTCAGACTCTGCATATACATGCACGGTCCTAGATATTATATAAATATATAATTCAGATTTAAGGTACACGACAAGAGTTACCGCTCCCGGTCCCCATCACATGGTTCGATGCGTCATCCACCTCGAAACATGTGGTTGTATCTTTTTTCTGATACAAACTTAGCATAGGACTCTATCAAATATATTTGAAAAGTCATGCAACGCGCAATTAGCCATGCCTGCTGGGGGAGCTAAGCAGCACTTGCAAGAAATGGATTTGTACAAATCATTACATGCGCTCCATTTTATCGTACATGTGTGTCTGCATATGTATAGGCACATCACACTGCAGAATAACACCTCCCTATACTACCATGAACAACGAGCATATAAGCACGCCAAAGAGTACAAAAGGTGACACATGGTTAGCACAAGAGCAAAAACATCATAGAACTATAGTCATAGACGTCAAAAAGAACTACTCAGTATCGTAAATCCTAGCTTAGCATATCATCTAATGAGAATTTGTCCTAACCTTCATCTAAGTGCAGGGTAAGTTTCCGGATAAAGTATGACTTTCACGTGCTTGCCTTGCCAACCCCGCTCTAAAGATCCAAGGGATTTAAAGGATGTCACCCAAGATGAATTTTTAAAAGTGTTGGCCTTATATATGGTCTAGTTCACTATATGCGTAGTTTTTAAAGTATAATAGATATAATATGTAGAAAAAAAATATTTTTTTTCTTTTAAATTTAAAATACGGGCCTGTAATATGCAGGGTGACAGGAGTTAGATCCCTTAGATCCTTAGGACAATCATACTAGTGTCAATATCAATGACTTAACTCGCATTGCTTGCCGAGATTAACCTGACAAGCAATGTTCGTTAAGACATCACGACCGACACGATGTCACTCACCTACCGAGCCTGCCTCAATATTCATGCATGCATACAGATGCAAATGCAAATAGTCATGTGACAGAAGTAATGAGTGTGTCGTGCGGGCAGTGACTCAGAAAGATGGGTGTGTCACGGAGGTAGTGACACGAAAGAATGGTCATGCCGAAGAGGAAGGGGCCCGACAAATTAGTGTGTTGTGGAGCCAGTGACCTAAAAGGATGAGAGTGTCGAGAAGGCAGGGGGCCAATGAATGGGCGTGCGTGGAGGTAGTGACTCGAAAGAATGGGCGCGACTAGGAGACAGGGGGCTGACGGATGGATGTGTAGTGGCGGTTGTGACCCAAAAGGGTGGGTGTGTCGAGGAGACAGAGGCCCGACGAATGGGTGTGACATGAAATCAGCCACCCAAAATGTTGGGCTTACTGAGGAGGCAAGGGCTCGATGGATGGGTATGTCGTGGAGACAGTGACCCGAAAAAACGGGTGTGTCGTGGATGCAGGGACCCGAGAGACAATGACCTAAATAGCTGGGTGTGTCGCGGAAACAGAGGCCCGACGAATGATATTCCTTGTTGAGGATAAATATATTGAGAAGGTGAGTGTATGAAAGATACTCGAAGTGCAACCGAAGCAAATGATAACGAGCATGCAAGATGTCATGCAAAGCATACAACACAAGAAGTGTTGTGCTCGACCAACCAAGATTTACAATTATTAAAACATATTATATAACATCAAAATAGAAAATTTTGAACCTGAAAGAATTTTATATATATATATATATTATAGACTAGAAATCCTTTTAAATGTATACTTTTTCTCATTCGCAAAAATGCATCATTTCTCAACCATTTCGGCTGGCTATTAGTGTTGGAACATTAGCATCCTAAATTAATTAATTAATATTTATTACAATTAAATTATCAATGTGGTAACCTTTGCGTCTTCGAAGAGCCAGTTTGCCTTAATTCATTTTACAAAAATATCCTTTCAAAGCCCAAAAAAATTAACTTTAGAACACCCACAACTCACATATAGGCTATAGCTAATGGTGCGTTTGGGACAGGCAAAAATGAGAAGCTGTATTTTACAACTTGACCTAATTAATTATGATAGTTGTCAAAAAGGTATGGTCTGACTTTTCTTTCTTAAAAAAAAAAAATTATAATTGTCACCACTTTTTTTTTTAATAACAGTTTTTCTACAACAACTTCACAATCAATTCTTCAAACAGCTGTAATTACCTCAAATATACCTTAAGTTATATTAATTCAACTAATAATTAAAAAAATTTAAATTTGATATTCCTCGCTTTAATATTACATAAATAGCACTCAAAGCTTTGCTATTTATAAAAGTAGTACCGACTTTCATCCATTCTTAAGATTCCCCATAAAATATCAAAATTCACAATAAAACTTCAACTCATATTTTTCATTTTTATGAAATAATCATGGGTTTGATTATGACATGCGTAAAAGCATCAACTTAATGATATGAATGCTAGTTTTCTAAATAGCAAAATTTTCGAATGCCATGCATGTAATTATATCTAAAGCTTTTGTTTTTTTTTTATTTTAGTTTTCTTCCCTTCCTCTTAACTATCTACGCATGATATTTGCCTTCCCAGTTAACCATCGCCGTCCTTTCTTATGATGAGAACAATCAACAAACTATGGTCTTTTACTTGATGCTCAACATTGCTAATTGATCTTTCATCAAATTAATGTTTACTTTTATTACAAAATTTTGCAATTAAAGTTAACACACACACTTTATACAATCAAGAATCACGTACCTTTTGAGGCTCGTGTCTTTCGAGGTTGTGCTCTCTCGGGCTTATGCCTAACAGAAGTTTGAAATGAACATGTACTTCTGAGGCGTGTAATCTTCTGAAGTTTTTTATGCATTTGTGACTTCTGAGACTTGTAACTTTTTGAGGTCTTTAACGTACTTGTGTCTTAAAAAAAGTTGTATTTTATTTATTCTTTATTTATTTACAAAAAAGGAGGAGAATATCAAGCGAAACCCTCATATACAACCAAGAAAGAAAAAAATCTAATTAAACGGTCGCTCGCGGCTTTGTTCAAAACAAATCCTCATTGGCGTAGCGGTTCATACATTAATTTCATCATCCAACTTAAAGAATTCATTCTAACTATCCTTCGGTTAGCCGGCGAAACCCACTTTAACGACCAACAGCTCTAGCACAACTGCTTCATCTCCCCGTGATCAGCAGACATCTCCTCTCGAAAAGCAGCAAGTTCTTCACAAAGTGCAACAACTTCTATCTCCACCCGATTAACCCTCTCCAGGATCTCAACAACCCCATCATCTTTATTGCCCGAGGATGTATCAGAAAACGAAAGAACTGCTCCATTTCAGCAAGACGATGCAACAGAAGTCAACAGACACCCGACGCCTCTCAGGCACCTCCTCCTCTATCACTGCACTGAGAGAGAAATGACATCTCACACTCTTACCCATGTAAGGCGGAAATTATCCTCCATCCTCTGAGCTGCAGCATCCAGTTCCACAATGCTCTGCTCTATGGTCGCTGACCCATATCAACATTTTCTACAGTGTCCGCTCCCCCTCAGCTACTTGGTCAGCAGCTATCGCATCACCCTCAGAGTCGGCGTCGGTATCTAATGAGATGGAAACGATCGTCAGAGCCCCAACAACTGCAAAAGAAATACGAAAGGTATGATTCAAGCTACATACCCAAAAGACGATTCCAGTCATAGGTGGTGTAAGAAACAAAATCCTTCAGAGCGACATATAATTCTCCACCCATTGAAGAAAAGTCCCCCTTTTTTGACTGAAGCCGTGTTTCATCTCCGGCCGCTACCTCCTTGGGACCTTGAAGAATCAGGCCTCCCACAGTGGTCTGAATGATGATTTCATGCCCTCAGGCGGGAGCAACCCCCTTCGACAGTAGATAATTGTTAAGACGCCCCCAAGTTCTTTCACAGCCCTCTCCTGCAATGGACCCGCAAAGATATTTGATGATCTAATCCGATCCTCATGCTCAATTGATCATGAATTTTGTATGACCCTTTTCTTACTCAACTCCTAGTAGAGACCTCACTCGCCGGCTTCCAGTTTGCATCTGGCTTGTGAGTCTTCGCCCGCATTTCACTCATCGTCTTAAGGAGTGCATCCCCGTCAGCAAATGATGCTCCCCCGTCGGACATATTAGCAGACACAAAAAGGAAAAACAAAGATTCTCAAAAGGGAAATAAGAAGGAAGAAGGCACAAGTTTCATATATCCCGTGGCTCATTTATAGCGTCCCGGGCACAAAAATCTTCTTAAGTTCATTATTGTGTGCCGGCCGTTAATGTATTTATCGTGATTTAAAGGTGATTTTAATTAATTATATATATATATATATA
>NW_018164730.1:213258-216777 GCF_001263595.1 Phalaenopsis equestris | reverse complement strand
TATATATATATAATTTTTATTTTTATTTAAAAGTAGTATTTTAATTTTGGAAAATAATGAAACCAAATAAATCTCATAAATTTAATAGTTTAAAATAATCGAACACCACGCCACTAACAATATACCTACCCCGAGAAATAAACACATTTCTAGTTAGAGCAGCTTGATTATATAAAATAAAAAAATTATGACATTCGTTTAGTCTGTGAATCTTTTTATGTATTAGCCAACAAGTCCTCCTATCTAATATAAGGATTAGATAGAGTTTATATTATCTGAATTTTTAAGTTCCCTATAGAGACAAACCCCTATAGTTAATTGCATCTTAAGCGACCAAAATCACGTAATAAAACTCTCGATAATGACCATAATTATTTGTTTTCAAGATTGCAAAGTTTAGTGTTCCAAATTGGACATAAAAAAATCAAACGGGAGTAGATCAGATAGAAGCACTTATTCTCGGAGTTCAAAGGAAAGAGGAGTAAGGGTAGTCATAGAGTTCAAAATGATTCTCGATGACTTCCCGAACTATCCTACTGTTGGACTTCGATTTTGAAAATGATATTGTTTAATACTTCATCATATTATTTTATTATTTAGGGCTTACACATGTATGATCCTAATCCTACAAATAGCCTGGAAGATGAGAGGATTTATGTCATACCAAACGATGACCTCAGAGTCCTAAGGTGAGTTTGGGCTTTGATTACGTATCATGGTTATGCAAATGCCTAAAGATAAAGTGAGAATTCATGCCGTCATAGGCATATTATCTCGATGTCCTATAGATTGATGTGATTAAACTAAGGAAAGTTTTGTTGTTGAAGTCCTTGTGGTGTTGCCCACAAAGTTTGCTTCGAGCTCTTTGCTACAGTGACAACTCCAAGATTTACAGTTCATTTTATTATTAATGGATTTGATTTTTAATTTAAATTAAGATATGCCAATTAGGATCACATGATTCCATCATCACGGCCTCACTATTTTGTTTTGAGTTCACTTAGTTTAAACAAGTTTTCAAGCTCATCTAAATTGGAGGACCCTTGTCAGCAGCCGTAAGTTATCTCATTCGAGAAATCCTCGTAAACTCAAAAGAGGTAGATTTAAGTGCGTTCAAAATGTTTAAAAGTATATTTAGTTTTTGAAAACATGTATTTTTGTTGTTTTTGTATGTAAATTACATAAAGCATGCATGGTAAAATAAATTGCATATGACTAAAAATGTTGTAACACAAAGTGCGGTAAATAAATTGTAAAGTGTACCTGTGCCTTTAATGTCATTGCATGGTTAGCATAATATAGTTACATGAAATTTAATTAAATTGCGAGGAAATAAAGCAAGAAAAATAAGAAAGTCCAACACATAGAAAATCAAAAGGGAAATTGTATTACAATGAGAGTAAGTAAAACAAAACCCGTGACCACATATGAAAGACCTGGACTAAGTGTAAGGAATTGGTGAAAGTGGCGGCTTAGAGCCGGCCTGTGTGTTTTATAATTCCAATTTTGATGAAAGTCACCAACCCGACAACCTAAGGAGGGAAATCTTTAACCTTTATCCAAATAATTAACCCAAGGACCTTTATAATTTTAATTTTTCATGTATTTGAATTTTATTTTGGCAAACAAACAAAAGTGATGATGTTGAAAAGAGATTTTTTTTTAAATATTTTTAAAACGTAGTATAGTTTACAGGCTAATTACTCTAATCGAGTCGGGACTACCAGCAACTTAAGGGTGTCAGGGGCATCTCCACCAAAAGTCGGTGAATAGTATTATCGGTCCTACCCTCTCTCCTTAAAGATGATCCTTAAGCTAGGAGATACTATTCCAAATCCACTTTGTATCCCTCATTTATCACACATAAGCAACGTCTTCATCGCCCTTGCTACCGAGACCTCAGACTTATACAAGTCTGATGATCCATATGTGGCCAAATATTCCCAGTTGCTCATAAGGATTTAAATATCTTTTTTAATAGTTAAACCCTTAAGTATTGAGTATAACTGTAGGATAAGTAGTGTTGGGTATTTTATTGGAATCAGTGTATTGACAGGTTCCGAGGCATATCTTGGTGGATCCCTAAAGTTTTATGGATTCTTTATTTCAACAAAGAATAATAGGCCTTGGTGTCCTTCAAAATATTTATAAGGCTATAATAGTGCTCAGGGATTGACCCTAAACATCTTTTAAGATCTTCTGAATCATCTCGAGTTCATTCATACTTATTATCTTGTTGAATTGATCACTTCCAGTTGATTTAGTTGTGTTTTTTCAGCTTATGCTTAGACCTTAATGTTTTAATTAACTCATGAGTGAGATAAGTAAATATTCATTTAATGTTTTATGTAGAGATTATGTGGGTAGACATCCTTAGGGGCAGGTTAAGTTGTTAAGGGATCTTCACCCCACTTTAATTGTGGAGCTTATAGTTTTTGACAAGTGTTTATGAGTGGTTGTATTTTTTTCCTAAACCTCATTAAATAATGTTGGATTGAGCTTAGTTCACTACCAAGCTCTTAAACCTTCAAGGGTAGGTTTGTCATTTTAAAAGGGAAGTTGAAAGAGATGAGTTTGATTCTTATTGAAAGGTCATATCATCCTCTAACCAATGATATGGGGGTTCCAATTAGTGAGTTATTATCTTCCTAACATAAGCCTCTTACCTCAGGATCATTCAATTTAATTAACTTCCAGGGCACAATAATTTGAAAAATTACATTTTTACCTTTCTATGGAAAATAGGATGTGTTGGTTTCTATTCTTTAACCTTGTATGTTTCTATCGTCTCAAATAACAAATTATGACAAATGTTACTCGTTTCCCTCTTTGATTTGACCTAAATTTTAATTAAGGTTTAAAATCCCTTTAATTACCATTTTTCCCTTAGAGGTCTCCACTTCATAATTCTTTAAGTTTAACTCAAATGACTTCGAAATTTTGTTGTCACCTCACTCATGGGTGACCGACCTTTTTCTTTTTTGTAAATCGACAATTGCAAAAATTTGATGACGCTACTAAAAGATTTAAATTCCAGCAACAGTGTCAAAATCTTGACTGTGACTTTATATATATGTCTTTGATTTAATAAAGATGTATAGATATAATATTCAATAATGTTAAAGTCAAATTTATCAACGCAAGTATACATATCACTCAAGTAATATAGGGCTCTAATGGAGTCCTAGTTATCGATCCCACAGGGAGAAATAGAATACTACGGACTAAGGCTTAATAAAAAGTAATACTTCAACTACAACGTCGGCGTTCAATTTACATATCTGTCACTTATAGACAATTGAAATAAATAGATAATTTTAATAACTAATAAATAACTAATAATACAAAGTAGGGTTTGATTGTGATATTCAATATATAAAAAAGCATCCTTCTCCTTGTCAAGAAATTATAGTAAATGGATAAAATGAATTAGTTCAATTTATATTGTGCCAAATAGGAGCATACGTATTCTTTACCCTTTGGTCCAGGCATAAAGAACATTGACTAATCCTATGCTTG
>NW_018164730.1:201713-212380 GCF_001263595.1 Phalaenopsis equestris | reverse complement strand
GCTCCTTTTTGCATCTTTTTGCTCCATTGACCTTAATTCATCATTCCTGCAACAAAACATCAAAAATACATTTCTTTAAAGTGCAATATCATTAAAAACAGTATAAAAAATGTATGAAAATCTCAAAATATTTTCCTTTGGTCAATGGGTCTATCAAAACATTCGAAGAGGATTTATATTTTCTGATTTTTATTTAAATTTTAATCCAAAAATAGAGATTTTTAAAGATAATTAATTTAAATAAGTAAAATAAACTCCTTATCCTTAATAAAATTATTAGATGTTCTCTTAGGCAGCAACCTACCTAGGATGATCGTTGTGAATTTTTTAAATATATTTAATTTTTACAATTTTTTATATTGATTTTAATGTATAAATAAATAGGAAATATATTTTATTTTAAAAAATCACTTTTATTTTTTTCATAGGTCTCTCTGGCTTCGAGGAACTCAGAGAAGCAAATTTTATATTTTTGTGATTTTTATTTTATTTATTGTAATTAATTTTTTCACAAATTATGAAAAATATATTTAATTATTTAAAACACCATTTTACACCATTTGAAGTTTACAAACATCTCTTTAAGTTATTTTTTGTAGTTAGGGTGACATTTAAGAAGATTTGGAGTATTTTCACATTTTTGGTTTTTTTTTTGTATTTTTAATTATTTAAAATTAGAAAATGGCTTATAAAGTTTTTTATTTTAATCTCAATTTTATTTTTCTTAGATTCCCCTCTAGTCACAAGGAACACTCCAAACCAATTTTCACATTTTTTTAATTTTTCATTAATTTATTATAATTATTTTAAGCCAATTAAGTATTTTTTTAGAAATACATATTCACATCAAAAATAATTTTTATGGCTTCCAAATTTTACAGAGGCCTCCAAGGATGATTATCTACAACTTGGCCTATTTTTGTAATTATTTGAAATTATATATATATTTTTAATTTTAATTGATTTTTATTAATTTCAAATAAGAATATTTTTAATAAATTTTTATTAAAGGTCATGAAAAGAAAACCCTCTAAATTTCATTTAATTTTAAGTGATTATTTAATTATTTATGATTTATTTACTCTCTAGAGTATTTAATTTATTTAAAAAAAATTTAAAGGAAAATATTTTTAATTTTTGGTTCACATTTTTCTCCTTTGTTCACTAAGCATGGGGATATTTTTATTTTTTTTTATAAATTTTCTACACTAAGATATGAATTTTTAAAGATTGTATTTTATTTAATTTCAAAATATCCTAATTTCCTACTTATTCGAGTCAGCTGTCTGCTCAACCTCGACGTCTCTGAACTGCTACGCATCGTCCACTGGTTCATTGAGCATTACATGTAGGCTTGCCACACAGCCCGCGATTCCTGTTTCATCTCTTCGTCCTGTACGATTTGAGTCGTCCAACCAATACACACAAAAAAGGTCGACATCCGTTCATCGTCTCCGATCGTCCTAACCCGAGAGACATCCGTGTTCTAGACCTATTATCTTGCTCGATTCTTAACAAATCACTCGGGGCTTGCCCCTACACCTTCATCTAAGTGAGACGAAACTATCTACATGATCAAATACATATGAAATACAAGTTTACTTCCCAATTGATGAAACCAAACCAAAATTTAGGGATTTTGAGCTATACCCCAAGAGGTGAGGCCTCGATTGGGTTGGTTGGAGACAATCGCCTTGAGTCCACGAAGCTCCCCGAAGTGTTGCCTCAAGTTGAGATGCAACCTAAGTAGGATTTCAGTGAAAGGGTGACTCGAGCTTGATCCAGGACTATGTTAGAGTGCTCGGGAGAGAGGACTTTTGATTGGTGAAGTAGTTATGAGGTCTGGTGAAGCATGTGGAAGGGTTAATTTGAAGCTTTGAGGGGTTTGGTAAAATGGACCAAAAGGTTCAGGATTTGGGTGGCGAAATTGAGCTTGGACAGTAGGAATGGATAGCTAAGGATGATTGGATTGCACTTAGGAGATCTGTGTGAAGCTCTGGAAAAAATTGAGCAGAGTTTCCCCTATGATTTTGATGCTCTTCAAGTTTGGTCGTAAAGGGAGCCTTTTATAATTGAGGCCAAGGATGAGGCCTCAGGTTGTCATTGATTGTGCCAATAAGCTCAGGTGGAGGGCTGAGCGACGTAATTGTCCAATATGGGAGTGCCACAAGGGACAAGCTCAATTTTGGGTATAAGGCATGGTACAAGCTCACGGTTTTGGGTTTTCCGGCCACTAGGGTGGTCGGCTAGGCCATGGTCGGCAGCTAACTGGCTCAAGGGGGCTGGGGAAGGTTTAATTGTGATTAGCCTGGAGTTTGATGATTAATGGCATGGGTAAGAGAGTTAACTATTTTAGGGGAGGGAGCTTGCCTAAATCAAGGGACCCTTGGTCCATGGCACCAAAAGATGTTCTTGGGTGATGTGATTAGTATCTTAAGAGGTTAAACAAGGCTGGGATGATTAGAGCTTGGTTAATCAAAGGGATTTGTGGTGGATTTAGATTTAGGCTTAAAATTAGGGTGTGAGCTTAAACTAGGACCTTGGGCTTGTATTGGGCTTGGATCTAGGCTATTTGGTGGATTCAGCCTAGAAGGAGGTCATGAGAAGTTTGAGAATCAATATGGTGGGATTTGAATGGTTGCATAGCTCAATTTAGTGGATTTTGGAGTTGGGTTCGATTTGGGGCATTAGACTTGGACTTAATTTTTAAGTTTTTGAATTGCATTGAATTTGGCTTGAATTTGGTTTTAATAGGGCTAGGACATGATAAATTTTGATGTGTATTTGAAATTGGGGAAATTTGAATTGGATTTCATAGGAATTGGGGATGATTTGGAGATTTTAGGGCTTTAGTGGCAATTTGGGAATTTTGGTCAATTTTGGTGGCTTTGGGTGAAATTGGGGTTGTTGGGTGGTTAGGATTGATCTTAGGGACATTTGTAGTGAATATGAAGATTTTGGGGAATTTTTGAACATGAGGGGTATTTTGGTAATTTTAGTCAGGTATTTTGGGAATTTTGGAAAAATGGTGGTTTTTTGGGCACTTTGGATGGTTTGGAATGATTAAAAATGATTTTTGGTGAGAATTTTGAAAATTGAGGAATTTGGAAAATTTTAGGGTTTTAAGGGCATTTTGGTAATTTTGGGGAAGTTTGGTGGCAGAAGGCCAAACTGGGGTGTTTATACTGAATTGAAGCTCATTGGGTATGTTGGTTATGAAATTCCCTTTTTGGTGCCATGGACCCATACCTCCAAGTGTTGGTCCTAACCACCCTTAGCTAGAGGCTGAGGGCTTGGGGACTGCTCACATGGGTTTCCAAAAGAGTGGAGGAAGGCATTAAACATGAATGACTTTAGGGTTTTTTTAAGATTGTGTATGAGTTGTGATGGACTCAAGTGTGTGTGTGATGTTATGGCCAAGACCAAGTCACCCAGGGATGCCTTTAGGCCTGATTGAACCTTTTGGATCTCACTCTTTGAGTCTCCACTTATTGGTCTTAACCATCTCAAATGACATTTAGGAGCTTGTGTCCATCCAGGTGGGACTTCCAAAGAGGAATAAAAAAGTATTTGAAATTTCTATGTGAGAGGGCTCCATTTACTAGGTCTTTTAGAATAGTCGACAGAAAAGTCCTATAGCTAGATCCTAAGCTTCTAAAGTGGAGAGATTAGCCCTCATAAAAAATGCAGTCAATGTTACGCAATAATGTCATTTAATTATTTCTTATATATTGAAAAAATTCTCTTATTCTTGTGTTTTGTCTAGCCTCCAAGGAGCAAGAGAATCGAAGAACTAAATATGTGTATGAAAAATGTGTTAGCATGAATCATGAGGCAGACGAACGTAGCAGTTGACGATCGTTTAGGAGAGAGACTGGCAAAGAAGGCATCTAGTTTGACAATCGGAAGAACGTATCAGAGGACTTCTCACAGGGCGGTGCTCGATCCTCAAGCCGATCGACAAGAAACACTATTTTGAATCAAAAGCCATTGGAGTCAAGGCTTAGAAGACAACCACAAAACTTTCTACTAACTTAATCAATCCTCAGTTATTGTTGTATGTGAATACCTCTATAATTGCCAAGAAAACCCCTCTGGAAAGTCTATAATGGTGAACAAAAATGTAATTTTATAAAATTGGGACCTAATCTTATTAATAGGAGGTTGATGTCATGCATAAAGGCTATACTCTCTTTTAATGTTATCTACTGCTCTCTCTCTCTCTCTCTCTCTCTCTCTCTCTTGCTCCCATTATTCCTTAATGAACGTTTTATATCTTGGGTGTGTTTCCCGAATACTTCCGAATTCAACAAAATATTAATTATACAACTATTTATTTAACTATTATTATTTTGATGTCGTGATTCGAGGGGCTTAAAAAATAAGGAAGATTTACCGACATGCCACTCAATTCCTTTGCATTTACACATCTAGCACCTATATATTAAGTTTTTATATAAGATATCCTCAATAAGATATATGAAAATGTGCATTTCACTTTTTAAAAGTTATAATGGCGATAAAAAATTTGGTGGTAAAAATTTGAAAAATAAACTTCAGTTGTTAGATATGTAAATACATATGAATTGGGAGGTATATATGTAAATGACCAAAAAAAAAAAAAAAAGTCAAGGATCACCATATAAGGAAGATATACATGCATTACACTCAAATCTTATAAATTTAGATATCTAACACCTAAACTTCAATTTTTACATATATATCATCTTACTTATGCATGAAAAATGTATATTTCAGTTATTAGAAGTTAAAATATTGTTATTTTTATAGATACAAAAGATTTGAGCGGTATAAATGTAAAATTAAAGTTTAGTTGTTAGAGTTTTAAATAGAAGAGTTCTAAAAGCTTAGGTATACCATAGAATAGTTAGGAACATTTTTACTCAGATAAACATATTTTGATAGGAAGAAATGTCTAGGTTTTAACTGAAAAAAAATTTAACTAATGTCATTTTAAACATCTAAAAAATTTGACTCAATGTGACCCCATTGAGTTAAATTGGGTTAAATAGCTGAATTAAGTCAAATTGGGTTAGGTTAAGTAACCCAATTGATCAAACTAGGCCTCAATTGGGCTTCAATCATGTTTAATTAATATTTTTAACTTCTGTAGGATTGATTGGTTTTGTTAAATTTGGGACATATTGGAGTTTGGGACCTATTTGGGCCAAATGGGCCAAGTGGGTTTTAATTGAGTTAAGTTTAATTTAATCGTTTGATTTAATTTGGTTAAGGTGAGTTGGGCCTAACATCCCTTTAATGGGCTATTTCAGGTGAATAACATCAAATGACCTAATTTGACTTTTTTTTAACCTGATTTTCGGATTTTTTAGCTAACTTAAGTCATTTGTGATATTTAACTAAATACATAGAAGATTTATTGGGATGTCATATCATTTAATTGGCTTACATAACATCCAAATAAGATTTTATAAGTTTATAGACATGTTGAAGAGATAACGACCAGTCATAATGAGATTCTTTGTAAAGAGTAAAAATTTTGTAAATAAAAGTTCTTACGAAAATGGTATGCTCATTTTACAATAAAGAAAAACCATTAATGACAAGCTGAATACATTTAGGACAATTGACTTGAGATTTCAAGATAATTCAGTTCATGTTGTAAACTTGGCTATGATATAACATAGAATCAATTACGAGTTTGCAACACTGCTCAAATACAGATGAAAAAAGTAAAACCAAAACTCAAGATTTACCATGAAAATCTTCCTAAATAATATAGTTTTAATTCAATAAATACTATTTAGTTATTTGGTAGCTTCTTTTCCTCATTTCTTTCTTGATTGAAGCAAATCACTTGAAAAGGTCAGCACGATTGTTCTAATGTTATTGATGTCCTCATAAAAAAATATGTAAGAGAGTGAAAGTATCCATTTCACTGAAAATGCCTTCTACAATTATAGTATGTTTATCAGCATTTTTTATGTCTCTGAATATAACATTTGACGTTGATGTGTAGTGATCTGGGGTGTGCTATAGATGATTTTGTGGTTATTGTGATAATGGAACATCCTTAGTCTCCTTTGCTAGCTCTTGTGGAACCAATGTGTTCTTTGATAGCATCAATTGATTAGCAAGTGTAAAAAATTGCCTATATTCATGGATTATAACATAATGCTTATCTAAATTGCTGTAGTTTCTCAATGAGATCATTAAGATTGAATTATTTGAAGTTCTAAGAGACCATATGGAAAACTCATTGCTTTTTAACTCACCACCTTTGAAAGATAGTAAAAAAAATAAAATTATTTGCATCATTACCAATAATAGCCAGTAATATTCCTTTATATTTAACTAATAAATTTCTTTTAGGCTTAAAATTGGCTAACAAATTTCCAACAAATTTGATAAATGTCTAAATGCCTAAAGTATGCATAAAAAAACTAGGAAACAATAAAATACATACATAATATATGATACATTTATGAGGCACACATGTCATAGAAAAAATAATATTTTATGATTAAAATAAAACAAAATATAAGATAGTTACACAAATTAAATAAATATATGACACATATGATACAAAAAAATATAGACACAATATATGTCACATTTATGAGGCACACATATAGCGAAAAATTAGGATGCACAATTGTTTATATATATTATAATAGTGTTTTATGATTAAAATAAAACAAAAAATATGGTAATTACACTAATTAAATAAAAATAAAATAAATTCATATTAAAAAATTATTTAAATTGCTAGTAAAGGATGAGCATATTTAAATATATTAACATTTCAAGCTTTATTTAATAACAAATAGTTATATAATATTATAAATTGTTATCTTGAAGCTGAAAAAGCTATTATTTTTATAAAAAATAAAATAAATTTTAAGAAAACATGCATAAAATATGGTTGAATGAGAAAAATAAAAGCTTAAATAATATTTACTAAAATAATTGAGAATAGTTGATGCAGGCTATTTAATTAAAATACTTTCAAAATAAGATTTTTTTCTTTCAAGATGTGTCATTACTTAATGTTTTTTAATTAGATATATAAATAACATGTTTGACATATATTGGGCATGCATCAGACAAATTGTATGTCATCGATATGACACGTCTTTATTTTGAAATGTTGATGCATCATATGTTAGAAATATCTAGTCACTTAATTGACTGTCTTATAAATAAATTATTTCATAATAGAATAAATAACTTCCATGTATCTATTAAGTGATATTTGTGATTTTCCCAACAATTAGTTGATGGGCTTTACAATAAAATTTATTTCAATGCCACTTATAATGTCTCTTGATTTGAGATTAATGTATGAAATAGCATAACAAATTTGAATTGCATTGACAACATCTTAAGAACATCAAAGGATGAGTGCATGCTTGCGGCACAACCAAATTGGATGTTGTCCATGCTATTCATAGTTGCTTGCCACAACCAACTTGAAAACATTAAAATGATCTCAATGGATAATTATATCGCACCCACATTATGTTTAACTTTTTATTTGAAGAAAATATCTTGTACTATATATTATTCATACTTGACTCTCCATGAAGGCAAAATGGAGCTTGCTTCTTTTTCCATGAGAAACTTATACCTTTGAGTATCTCATTAAAGGATAAATTTACTGAGAAAACATGATGTTATATGGGTCATTAAAAGGTGTTTCTCTCAAACTCTTTCTCTAGTTGTTAACAACATAAATATAATCATTATTATTTATCTTCTGATCTTCTTTACTGGCATAACCATTACATGATGTCGAATTATGTCGTGTCTTGAAGAAGGAAACATCATATTACACTTATTCGTTGTCAGTTAATGCTCATCTTAACCCCCACTCAAACCATTGTTAGACTAAGTATTCATTGCTTTATATACTTCATCAACAATAAAACATAAAAAAGTGGCTTAAAATTTTAAAAATGCAACTTTCCATAAATTATCTAAAATTTTGAAAAAAATAAATTGATTATTGTATTACTAACCGATAAATTAGAATCATATCTGACAAATGTGTAATAACTCCTCAGAATATTTCCATGAGATAATTAGTATAACATGCATGCTTATAATATGATATGATGCTCTTTAAAACATCTCTTTATTTTACATTGATCCAATTTGTGCTTACACTAACAATATGCTTTCATTAACATAAATTTAATAACTATATCATCATGTATAGGCGAGGTAATAAATCCATTACATATGGGGGTAAAACAAACCAAATTAAAATTAAATCTTGTTTTTTCATATCCGATAGATCTAAGAATTATTGTTTACATAATAAACAGTCTATCATAATAAATGATCAAACATTTTAAGCAATAGTTCATCATTTCAATTATTTTTCCAATTCATGGTGTGTATTACAAATTTTAAAATGACTTTTTTTTTAAAGTAGCTCGTCATAAAACACAATTTTTTTATTTGAAATATTATAAGATGATAATTTACTATTTAATAAAATTTTGAAAAAAAAATTATCAAAAGTTGTATATATTATATGGATGATAAAAATGAATTGATGCAAGTTATCTTAGCCACTTAGTTGAGAGCTTAGGGTTTCAATAAAAAAGTTCAGGGCTTAAAGTCTTGTATATGCGGTGTGTGTGTCTTGGTGATTAAACTCTCTCAAATTTCCCCAAAAAAGAATTGTATATAAATAACCATGTAATTGAAATTATAAATTTTTATGCCATAGTTTTAATTTAGTTCACCAAATCAAATCACCCATAATTATGGGTAGACACATGACTTATCATTCTAAGAACTTCTATTAGGTATATATAAGGACTAAGAAAATTTTTAGAAGTAGGATAGAGAGCAAAGATAAAATTTTTACTGATTTATTACAATTTTAACATTTACAATAGATTTAATTTTATAAATAACTTTAATTTAGAAATATATGGCATTAACTTCATAAAAGTTTTTAAAATTCATAAGAGATAAGAGCTTATTTCCTTACTCACTTTATAGGATGCAAATATAAGTAATTGTTTTCTTACTTAATTTTCAACTATAAGAAAATTGTAAACAATAAGATGAACTCTTCGAAAAGATTATAACTCCAATAATAAAAAAATTTATGATTTGAAACCACTTGACATCAAATCAATCATAAGTTTATTTTATTAAAAGAGATATGAAATATTTGTATATCTAAAACCTTATAGGTCAAGTCAAATAACTATCGACTAACTTGCACAACTAGTCCATGATCAACTTAGATCAAACCTACTTAAATGCCCATTTGCTACTTGTTCGCCATGAGGTCAACACAACTTAAGGGGATGGTCTGGACTGCTCACCTTAGGTCCACATTAGTTTGTGGCCTATAGGGATGACTCAAAGACTCTCCCACATGAAGAATGTGAGTTTGTTAGATGAAGGGGAGATGAGTATTACTTACAATGTTCAACTCAGGTGAATACAACATAAGTTCCCATCAAATCATTTGAAGATTGGGATACGAGTTCACCCAACAATTAGTTTGGGTTACATCCATACAAACAATTATCTCCCAATGAGCTCAACGTCCGATTGACTCTTTGACTTATCCCATCACTTAATTATCGAGAATATTGCATTATCGACTAAATCGTAAGAGGTGTTACCGCTTCTCATACGCTGCAAGATATGCTTTGATTGTAAGTGCAATCATGTAATTTTGTATTATAATCGCACCATCTATGTATTCAACAAGGATATCCCAATATGTATAAGTATGGGTCACATGTATAAATACGATCATCAAGTGATACATGACAAAAGGGCATTACGGGTAACCATACAAGCCTAGCCTCATCTCTTTACTCCCCGATCCTCTACTGTGCTCTCTATTTTCTTATACAACATATTATTGTCTTAATGGTATGTCTACAGATTGAATAATTTTAGATCCAACAATTTTAATTCAATAAAATAAAAGATTTATCTTAATGAATATAATTTAAAAATATAAATACCATAAAGAACTTAATTGATAGAAATCATGTGAAATTTAAATAAACCTCTACAAAAAAAGAGAGGGGATACAAATGTGAAGGAATAGAATGACTGAAAAAGTAAATAAAATAAATAAATAAATAAATATTTGAAATGAAAGTTTTTGGCTTTGCATAAAGATTCAGTGAATATTTTTAGATATACTAAACCCTAAATAAGGAGTTTTAAAAAAAAATCACCCGATAATTAATTTAAATTTGACATTAATTATTTGATGCCTGTCACCATCTGCATATTTCATGCATGCATGTACGTAAAGTTCATGAATTAACTTATAACTTGGGTTTAAACGAGCCAAACACGGGCGAACTCAGGTTTAGCTCGTATTCGATTCGTAGAAAAATATTAATGTTTGTATTCGAATCGTTCATATTTCGAGCACAAAAAATGTGTTTGTGTTCGACTAGTTTGTTTAATGAGCCGAACATGAGCTGTTCGCGAATAAAATGTCTTTTTGACAACCCTAGTCACACAGTTTTTGGATGTTAAGGGTTGAGGCAAGATTTAAATCTTTTTCTTTATATTAAAAAATTATTTAAATATAATTTAATCTATTTATATTCTTTTTTTTAATTAGTAGTTTTAATTCATCATAAATCTTTGTAGCCTTTATAATTATATATATATATATATATATA
>NW_018164730.1:183833-201703 GCF_001263595.1 Phalaenopsis equestris | reverse complement strand
TATATATATATATATAATTATTTCGAGTCAAAATGAGCCGAACACAAATGAACAAATCAATGTTTGTGTTCGGTTCGTTTATATATCGAGCACAAAAAAATTATTCACGTTCGGCTCGTTAACTTAGCGAACAAATCGAACACGAATTTTTTAACGAGCAAAACACGAACTATTTGTAAACAACGAGCTATTTTGACATCCTTACTCATAACCATTGAAATTCTTACATATTGATGTTTTCAACTATTTTTAAAAATCAAATGGTTATAATTTTGTAATAAAACAATCACAAGTCACTTTTTAAACAGTAATAATAATAGTTGAAAGTGTCTGGCCACATATATACTTAGAATAATTTTTAAAATATATTTAAATTATTAAAAATAAGAAAGTTTCCTCTTACTAAATTTAATTGATTGAAAATAGAATTATTATTTTCAAATATAATTTTCACCTATAAATATCTATAAATCATATAAATCCTCAGAAATATAGAATTTTGTATACAGAAAAAGTTTTAGCATGAATCTCAAAAAAATCTAAAGACATAAATAAGGGCCCATTTGGGGCAGCTTATAAGTGCGGGCGGCGTTTGTTTGAAACCGCCGCCTCATTGTTTGTTTCGCACGTTTCAGGTGATTATCTGAAAACTGTGTTTTATGTTTTAATAAGAAGCTGAACGTGGGGGGATACCCACGGTCGACGTTCGCTCCCTTATTTTACGGCCCTGCCCTCGCTTGCTCAAAGAACCACCCCGCTCCTTTCTCATTCGTCTCTCCACTTCACTGGCGACCCCATGCTCAACGAACACTTCACTCACGATCCCATGCTCCTCCGCTTTAGCCGATGCCAACTCACTGTCGTTGCTTCTTCCACGAAGCAGTCCACTCGCCGTACCTCATGCCGGCCTGCTCCTCCGACATTGCAAGGGTTCGGTCACGAAGGTGAAGGGGGAGGCGCAGACAAGGGTTTCACGGAGGAGAAAAGAGAGGAAAAGGAGAATTAATTAAATAAATATTGTTTAAATTTTAATTTAACATTATTTTAAGTTTATTTTAACTTTAATTTAACCTTATTTTAACTTTATTTTTATATTAATTTAACTGATTAGTACGAATTAATTAAATAAATATTGTTATCAAAATTAATTATAATTAGATAAATCAATATATAACTGTACAATGATTAATTAATAAAAAAATTTAAATTATATATTGATTTTAATTAATTTATAAAATTCTAGTGATTATTAATTAATATATAATCAATAGTTAATTAATTAATATTAAGCTATAAGTTAATATAATCAATTTCATAAAATCATTATGAATGGCTAATCGATTTTATAAATATTTAATTGTTGATGTACATGGGTAAAATTGTTATTTTTCTAGAAACAACAGCAAATCAGCTGTTTTCCATCAGCTGAAACCAAACAATCAACCAGCTTATCCGGATCAGCTGCTAATCAGCACCTTATCCAAATCAGCTGCTTATCAGCAGATTGTCAATAAGCTACATCTGTCCCAAAACGACCCTAAGACAAAACGTGTCAAAAGAAGAGCCCACCAACAAGACTAAAGAGTGAGGTCACATACCTCTAAAGATTCAAATTTAAATAATAAATTTATAAATATATTGAATTAATTAATATAAATGTATATATTTTTCTAAGTTCTAAAAAAAATAAAATAGTTATATATTTGGCATGATATAAAAAATTTAGTTCATATAAATAAAAATTAAAATTTAGCATTTAGATATTTAAATAGTAAATACACAAGAAATCTGAAATGGGCGGCATGTATCTAAATGCCCTAATTTTTTTCTTCGACATTTATATCGCTCCTGGTCTCCTAAGCGAGGGAAACCGGAGAATCTCCTCGCATGAAGCTTTTTTCTAGGGCCATCCTCAATTGCAGCAGCGGCCGTGGCGGCGGCGCCGGCGGTGGTGCCGGCGATGATGTTTTCCCAAACCCTAAAGGTCGCACTCCGGACCATCCTCCCTATGCCGAGGTTTCTCCTTTTATCTCTCTCGAACCTATTCCTTGTGCTTTCTATCTATCATTCTTGATTTCTTCTGATAAGGTTTCAATCTCGCGCTGCAAATCAATCAGATGGTGAGCGTCGCTCTACGAGCTCTCGCCGAGGAGAATGGCTCGGCCGAGTCATCGATCTCCTCCTACATCAAATCAAACTTCAATGACCTCCCATGGGGCCACGACCGGCTCCTCCCTTACTACCTCAGCAAGCTCGTTGTCGACGGCGAGCTAATGTCTCCTTGCCCGGACCGCTATCAACTCTCCCTTGACCCTCCTCCCTCCGTTTCTTTACCAATACGCCGCCGAGGCCGAGGCCGTCCTCGGCTCCACCCGTTAAACCCTAACCCTAGATTTAGTCGTCCCTCTTCCGCTCTACCTAGCCACAGGGGTAGTTCACAGCCTTTGCGCCGCCGTGGTAGACCTCGCAAGATCCTCGTCGAGGATGCGCCACCGCTCCATCCAGAGGAGGGAACACGGCCGCTGCGACGAGGGCGGGGAAGGTCGCGGATTCAGCGTGGTACTTCCAAGGATCACACAGCTTCGCAGAGGTTGGGTCTTCGAACTCCTAAATCAAACGGTTTCAAGAGGAGGCAGGATAGCTTCCTGGTCAACAATAACGAGGAGTTGAATTGCCAGTCGGGAAACTCGGCATCTTTTGATAATATTAAGAATGGAGATTCTGATTGTATCGTTTTGGAGGATCCTGTACATGTCAAGCTTGGCCTTGGTATGTTGGTACAAGGGCAGTTAATTGTGCCTCCGGAGCTGTCTGATGCTGTCAAGGAACAATATTTGGGTGAAGAGCCGCCATTGTCGATTCTTGAGCAGGGAGCAATGCCCTCTTCTTTGGTTCCTGAGCATTTTGAGCATGCTGAGGAGCAACCACTGCAAGGGAATGAACAGCCATTTGTGGCTCCAGAGCAGACAGAGGTCAACCAGGATCAATCATTTCTGGGAGAAAAACTGCCATTGTTGAATCAAGAGCAGGGAATATTGCTGTCTTTTGCAGCTCCTGAGTTTTTTGAGCATGACCGGGGCCAATTGATGCAAGTAGAAGCACTGCCATTTATGCCTCCAGAGCAAACTGAGCTTGTCCAGGTTCAATCGACGCTGGGAGAAAGGCAGAACTTTTTTACCACCGAGTCAGGAAAAGTGCAGTCTTCTGGGGCTTCTGAACTTTTTGAACAATGTCACGACCAAGGAGAAGTTCTGCCACTTGTGGCTCCCGAACAAATGGAGCAAATGGAGCTCAACCAGGATCATTCATCCCCAAAAGAAAGGCCTTCATTTTTTATCCCCGAGCCAGGAAAGGTGGTGCCTTTTTTGGCTCCTGAGTTTTTTGAGCGTGATCAGGGGCAACCGTGTCTAGGAGAAGCGCCATCATTTATGCCTCTTGAGCAGACAGAGCTTGTTCAGAAGCAATCTATTGAAGGGCCTCCATTGTTAACTCCTGAACGACATGAGCATGACCATGGACTGCCATCGGCAGCTTCTGATGAGTCTGAAGATGGCTACGATCAGAGTTTCCTAGAAATAGGGGCAGATGATCCTAAGGTTGGAGAGTTGGCGCTGATGCCACATCCCCATGAAGAAGAGTTAGAGAACCCTGCTGTTTCTAACAAGAAGAGAAAGTCTCATGGAAATCGTAGAAGGCACAGGCTCTGGTTTGAATCTTAAACCGTTAAAATATTTTTAATGAAGTCCAAGATCTGTTTCTGTTTTCATGATCATATCTCAAGTGACTAGTTCATGTAAAGACCTCATGGGAACTTGATTTTCTATTAGAAAATATCAATAATTTCAGAAGTCGCTTGAACCATTCTTCTAAGAAAAAAATAATTAGTCCTGAAATAAGGAACAGAGGACCTCACTCTTTTTTTTTTTTTTCTTTTTTTGTAATTTGCTTCCTCAGAATATATAATGGATAAAAAGCTTTCACCGAGTAAATTAATAAGCCGGTGTTGAATTCCATTGATCAACACAGAACTACTGCACAAACTGCAACAATAACCACTTTTATAAAAAGAAAAAGTAATACATATCATCCATACATCAAAATAGAGATTTTATATTGGATTTGATATGAATTAGTACCTTAATTGGACGCTTTTTCGGTAGTTTTATTTATATTCAGTTAATCTAAGAAAGCTTCTACCCATCTAGTTTGAGTTTGACTCATTTATTCATGAAACATTTCTCAGCAAAATTTTATTGAATGACCCTAAGGTTAAGAAAAATTTGTATTAGGATAGCATTATAAAAAATTAGTCTGGATGTGCTTCAAAGCCTTTAGATCTATCTGCTTTGAGATGAGTGCAATATTATTAAATATTTACCGCATGTATCTCTAAGCATTTCCAATTCCATCTTGATCTAAGTCTTTATCAGAATATTCTGGCAGGATCTTTTTTCTTTCCAATATATTGTGGTGCTATTTTACATGGTTATTAGTTAGTTTATTATTTAATATATAATTAGAAATTCAATGCAAAAAAATAGAGATTATTAACTTCGTATAGAAAGATTTATGCAAGTCATTTTGAAGTAATACCAGAATATATACTACATACACTCATGCCGCTATTTGCCCTGGTTCATGTAAACGATAGCTAGTCTATTTTGCTGATTTTAGCTTCTTTATTCTTCAGCAATTGATCAAGCAAAATTGCAAAAACTATTAATAAATTCCAACCTTGAATTAAAGTGCAGAAAAAAGTGTAATTTTTTTTATTGAATTGTAAAAAATTTAAAATCTACATGACAGGCAAGATTACAAGATAGACATGGAAGGAAATTGTTGGGAAATTGCTATTCTATGATATTGATAAACAAGCACATAATTTTGAAGTATTCAAACCTTCACTCTACCAATTCTTGATCCTACCCATGCATTGTTCTTTTTTTTTTTGTTTATTCTTTCTAGTTTGATAGCAAGTTCTCTTGTAGTGATTCAAACACCTTCTCTTCTCTTTGGTTTTCCGTTATGCCCTTTGTTGGATCCCGAATTGTTCTCATGCACTCCATCCAACTGGAACACTCTAGAAGAAAAAGATTTGATTGGAGAATTGTAGAAGAAGGGGGTATCTAGATTGAAGATCATCCGAATTGTTCTCTGTAAGCTTTTTTCTCCCCATTTATAGTTCTACGGGTGTCATTGACTTTAGTATAAGATCTAACAAAGATATGATAAAAAATACACGAAAGTACAAAGTGGTGTACATTGACCATTTTACTAGGTTATTGGCTGACTGGGTCATGTCACTTGTACATAGGTTCATACCGATCCCCATAATGGGGCTATACAATTTCTTGTAGCTTATAAGGAATACTGGACTCCGGGGCGAGTTGCGGATAGGAAGAGATTAACTCGGTAGCTCGTCTTGTTTGAGTTAGTCATTGTGTGAGCTCTTTGATCCTTTGTCAGAGTGGCAAGTTAAAATTGTTCTGGATGAGCTGTACCAAGTCTGCATAATTTGTCACTTGAGTGAATTCAACTTGAACTCGCTTCAAAGGTTTTGTTCCCTAGGTTTTGCGTCAAGTTTGTGTCGGGTTTCTTGCATGTACATGTTTAGTTTATCTATTCTTTTATCATTTTGTAAGCTTGTTGCTAAAAGAATGAGAAAATTAGATTTATTTGATAAGCAATTAAATATTATTTGTCTTATGACAAATGACTGAGATGAAGCTCCTCTTTTTAAATTATTCATGTCTTTTTATAAACACGTGTTTCGTGGCAGTGATGGAGATTCAAATTCATTTCTTTGCTAAGCTTTGCCTTGCAAGGTGTTCAATCATCTATGTGATGGAAATCACGGATGATAAGATTGATATCATTGATAGCTGTCTGGCTGCCAAGCTATATGATAAGAGAAAGAGGGTATTTTGATAGGAAGAAGAGAAAGAATGTGGCATTCGGGAGATCAAGGATGTTGGTGCTCCTGCGATGTCGTTGCTAGGTCATCCTTACCCATTATCAAACCTTGACTTGAGTGACTTTAAGGATATGAGTGGCATGTCTCTTCCAGCGGAAAATTATACTTGCATGGAAGGCTAAAGCATTATATATCTGCGCTGATTGATTTTATGGCAAAAAATAAGTTCTATGAAAACATTTAATAGCTCTCTTAATGAGGAGTAATATTTTTGTTGATGAATCATTTGTTGATCAAGTCACTTGCTTAGATGTCACTGCGGAGAGGGGAGAAGCCAGTGAATCCTAGGTTGCAGTACCTCATAAGGTGGAACCCATTCCTATGGGTAAGGACCCTTTCGCTCTCCGAGTTAGTTGAAGTAGGCTATGCTGAGACTGAGGAGGGTGGCACTCTTCTTGCCCAGGTATTGGGAAAGTCTAAGGCGAGGAACCCGTCGAGTTCCTTGAGAGTCGTGAAGATGCCTACGAATGCCCAAATAAAGCTGCCTCAGAAGGTCCTCACTGTGTTGTTGAATCCTCTTTTTGTGGCAGCGAACATAGTACTGGGAAAAAAAAAATGGAATTTTTTTCTGAGGTCATCATATTATGGTAGACACTAAAAATAGATGGGTTAGTTTTGTAGACAACCAGTAGAGTTAAAGGAAGACTATTGCAACTTTTCTACGTGAAGTTATGTTACTCATGTCACAAGTGGTGCAAGTTATAATTTTATGGAGTCAACTCAGTTAGCTCAGTTCTTTGCAGGTGATGAGTTTGGTTTGAAGAGTTGATGGACAACAATAGGATTTTCATGAGGTCGAAGTTGACCCTAGTTTCTAAAATGTTAAACCTTTTTTGTTTCTCGAGAGGGGCGATTTTTAGCAATACCTTATAACGTTGTAATACAAGAGTTATTTCTTTGATATTATTGTTGAACTTTGATCGCTTTTGGTTAATGTGTATGTTTTGATTTATGTGCTGATGTGAAACTTGTATAGTTAGATGTGGTCATAACATAATTGATTTTTAATTTAAAGGTGCCATGTCACATTCCGAAATTTATAAGTATTTCAAATTTTTAACCTCGAATTTTTGAAAAAACATGTCATTATAAATGATTACACTGTCATTGCTGGGTCTCAAACCTCATATGTGAAAAGTGAAGGGCTGCGTTTGGTAGTCGGCAACCAGCGTAAAATTTGTCAAAAAATAATGACATGAATTCTTTAAATCTTATGTAAATGCTAGGGATTCCTCTAGAAGCAATGCTTTGTATGACCTAAATACAATGAAAAGTGTGCAAGGGTCTTTATACCCGTGCTTTTGTGTAGTGTCAAATAAACAAGATTTCCCACATTACAGACGAATGTGGGCAACGAAGTTATTGCATGAAACTAATATTGAGATATATTATTGGAATAGATACTTTCACAAGTAAATAAATGAAATTAGTAGATATTATGATTCATAGGAAGATAAATATCTTATGTATTCAAGAAACTAAATGAGTTGGAGAATATGCTAAGGAGATTGATAGTTTAAGTTAAATTTTGGCATTTTGGTGGGAGTCGCATTTGAATTGGTGTTAGTGTAATTGTAGATAAGTGTTTGAAATATAATGTTGTAAAAATTAATAAATTTGCAGATATAATTATACCTTTAGAGATTATTGTTGATGTGAAGATTTTTAATGTTATAAATATTTATGCTCCTCAAGTAGGTTTAGGGTCTGTTTGGGGTAGCTGCAACTGTTTAAATAGAAGTTGCTGTTCAAAAAGTTGTGGTGGCTATTACTTTTTTTTTAAAAAAAGTTAGACCACAGCTTTCTGGCAACCGCAGGCAGCTTGGTTTAGTTGGAAAACACAGCTTTCAGTTGTGCACTTTTTTAGAATGTAAACAAAATGTAGTTTTGACAAACAGAAAAAACTGTGGTGCGGCGCCACACCGCCACCCCAATACATCTTTAGATATAGGTTCAAAAGAAAATTTTTGGATGACCTAGAAGAATTAATCCAAATGATACCTTTTGAAAAAAATAATTTTATTAGAAAAGAATTAAATGGACATGTGTAGTGATAGAAGATGTTAGAAATATTCACAGTGGCTACGATTTTGAAGTGATTAATGAAGAAGGTAGAATCATATTAGAATTTGTTTTAGTGTGTGATTTTGTTATTGCTAATATTTTATTTAAGAAAAGTGATAAACATATTATTACTTATAAGAATGAATATAATAAAACACCAATTGATTATTTTCTTATGAGAAAAAAGAGGTCATTGAGAATGTAAAGCTTGTAAGTTTATTGCAAGTGTAAATTTAAGTACTCAACATCAATTATTAGTTTTTAATTTTAAAATGAAGAGTTGTAAGATAACGAATATAATGAAATTTGGTAATAAAATTAAGTGGGAGCACCTAAAAGACAAATAAATTTATTTTTTTAATTAAACTTCAAAACGTCAAGATTTGAGATGTTCATAAAGAGTAAAGTTTATGTGGGATAATCTAACAAACATTATTAAACAAATGATGAAAAATAAATTTAGAGAATTAAAAGAAAAGTTTTTAATAAATAAAAATAGTTAATGGTGTAATACTAATGTGTAAGAAAAAATAAAATAAAATACAAGAAGTGTTATAAAAATTAGTTTAAATGTTAAAGCTTAGACAGAGAAAAAATAAGGTGACCTGTAGGGAGTCTAAGACAATAATTTGTGACGCTAAAAATTATATTGTTAGTGATTTTTATAATATATTTGATGCGGAGGGTGATATATATATATATATATATATATATAAACTAGTCATACAAAGAGAGAAAAAACGTAAAGATTTAATTCAAGTGAAGTGTATTAAAGCTCGAAAAAAATGCTTTTCTTAGAGGAAGATATTCAATATTGGTGGTTGAGCTATTTTGATAAACTTTTTAATGAAGTTTTTGAAAATACGATTGATCTTAGTGATCTTAATATCGTTAATAATAATAAACAGTTTTATTTTTTACTGTCACATTAATAAAAAAGAAGTTGAAGATGCTTTAAATAAAATCATGGTTGGAAAGTAGTAAAATTTGATGATATTCCAATTGAAATGTGGAAATATTTAGGAGATTTGAGAGTTTCTTGGCTTAAAATCTTTAATATTATATTAAAAACAAAAGAAAAATATGTCTCAGAAGTGGAGAAAGAGTATTTTGATCCCTATGTTTAATAATAAAGGGGATGCCCAAGAATGTGTAAATTATAGAGGAATTAAGTTGATGTGTCATACTTTAAAATTGTGGGAGATGATAATTGAACATAGGTTAAGCCGTGATACCAAACCTTCTCATAATCGGTTTGGATTTATGCCGGGCAGGTCTACTATGCAGCTATACATTATTGGGAGGTCTGATGGATAAGTACAGAGAGAGTAAGGAGGATCTACATATGGTTTTTATTGATTTAGAAAAAGCTTACAAAGCTTACGATGCTTACGATAATGTTCCAAGAGAAGTCCTTTGGAGAGTTTTAGAGAAGAAAAATGTTGATATGACTTGTATTCAAGTCATTAAAGATATGTATACTAGAATCGTACTTGTGTTCGAATAGGAGTATTGATCAAGTATTTTCCTATTTCGGTTGGATTACATCAGACATTGCTTTAAGCCCTTATATTTTTGCTTTAGTTATGTATGCTCTATCTCGATATTTACAGGAGGATGTACATTAGTGCATGCTTTTTGCTGATGATATTCCTCTTGTGGATAAGATTAGAGAAATGGTTTAAGAAAAAAAAAACTTAGAATTATGGAGGTTTATATTGAATTCCAAAGGCCTTCGTTTGAGTAGAACTAAAACTAAATACATTGAATGTAATTTTAGTGGTAATAACTTTAGTGTCAGAGTTGTAACTATGAGTGGTCAAATAATTAAAAGATGTGAACGTTTTAGATATATCGAGTCTATTGTTCAAAGTGATGGTGATATAGATGGGGATGTTATTAGTAAAATTCAAGTTGGTTGGTTGAAGTGGAGGAATGCATCAGGCCTATTGTGTGATAGAATAGTACCGTTTAGACTTAAAGGAAAATTTGATAAGATTGTGGTGAGACCTGCAATGTTCTATGACACAAATGTTGTCTTTTAAAGGAGAAGTATAAAACAAAGTGAAGTGTCTTTGAGATGAAAATGCTTAGGTAGACGAGTGACTTAACTCTTAGAGACAACATGAGAAATGAATATATTTTAAACAAAATGAGAAATGAATATATTTGTGATAGGGTTGGTGTAGCTTCAGTGGCACACAAGATTAGAGAGAGTCGTCTCAGATAGTTTAATCACATTAAACATCGACAACCCGATGATCCAGTTAGGAGAGCAGATGTTTTAGATTCGTCTTATGTTGAGAAAGACAGAGGTAGACCTGAAAAAGGCTTGGGCATATTGTATAAAATTGATCTTAATCTATTAGAATTAAATGAAAATTTGACACTCAATCAGATGCAATGGAGAAAAATGATTAATGTAGTCAATTCCATTTAGTGGGATAAAGACTTATTGACATGATGTTGATGTCATTATAACTTAAATTGAACTTGTTGATCGACTCTTTTTCGCTTTACTCATATTTATAGGTTGAATTAGGGTGCTAGTGAACTTTCTACCCAACTTCTTGAGTTTTGGATCCACTTTCCATTCCCTTTTTTGATTTTCTTTTCCTTTGTTTTTCCACTTCATTCTTTAGTCATGGGCGTCTTCCCCCAGTGCGACAAGTTCTTCCTAGAAGCCATAGTGGTTGGGCCTTTTAAAGTTTCTGCGGTGAGCATAAACCTGCTCCAACTAAAGTGCATCTTTGACGATTAGTTCGCTGGGAAGAGCGAATACCCCAATAAGACTCCCAAAGATACACTATGTTGCTTCCATGATCAATTTCATTTGGGGTTTTGCTTTCCTTTATGCTAGGAGCTTATCAATGTCCTCAACTACTAGCTCTTAGTTTTGGCGCAGTTGTTGCCGAACTTGTTTTCGAGTATCATGTCGATTGTGGCATACATGAGGAAGAAAGAAATTCCATGGTTGCTCAATCAGTTTAGGCACTTGTTCACCATAATGGCTTATAAGTATGGCTTTGTAATATGATTTTTTTTTAGTATCAGGATGATAGGACTGCAGATCATGACCAAGTCATGGAAGATTCAATATTATTTTGTCACATGCAAGAACAAATGATTGATCTCTCATAAGCTAGTTAGGTTTTCCAAGGAAAAGCTCCGGGTTCCCCCACTGATTTAGGCTGAGGAGAAGTTTTTCCATTAGTTCGATGGGATAAAGTTCTGAGTGAAAAAGTGCATTGAATATGGAGTGTTGCATAAAGTTTAAGGTCTGTTTAGAGCAGCTGCAGCTGTTTGAAAAACAGCTGTGAAGCTGCTGTAGAAAAAAATGCTTTGTGCTTTTCAAAAAGCTATGGTAGTGATTACAAATTTATTTTATTTAAAAAAAATCAGACCACAACTTCCTCATAACCACCATACTTTAACTGCTCAGGCTGAAAAAGTAGTTTTTTACTACATAAATTTCTAAAAAGCAACAAGAATGCGGTTCCCCAAACAGAACTGAGGCGACATTTTGAAAAGCAAAACAGATATAAAACTGTCCCAAACAAACCATTAATCTTGTAAGTGATTTTTTGTCTTCTTTTCAATGTTTCAAAAGCAGTGAACTTCGTTAATGTACTTATAATTTATTTGACTTTTGCTTTATTTAGTTTGCTTCGAAGAAGACCCTTTTTTAGTGCAAGTAGTTATATTTCTCAATGTAGTGGAAGAGGAAGAGGAAGAGGAAGGTGAGGTAGTTGGAGAAATGCGGTCTGAAGAGGACTATCATAACACCAATCTGCTCGATTCACTTTTTAAATGACAAGGAAGATTCTTGTTGGGAGTTTTTTTTTTCACCTTTAATTCTTGGGAGGTGGTTCGCGAGGAGGATGAAGTGGAGGAAGTGTTTGGCTTTATAGATGTGGATAAGCATGGTATTGGGAAGAGCAATATGGCTGAACCTTAGGTTGGTGTGAAGGGAGTTGCAGCCATTGAAGAATTGGCAGCGAAGCTTGGAAATGCTTGCCGCATAATCGATGAGATGGTTGCAGAGATGGAGGTGTTGCCTCCCTCTATTCACTGTTGGTTTCGCCTAATTAGACCTTTTTTCGACTTTTTGGAGAGGCAACAAGGAAAGGAACCAAAGAACTTGCTATCACTATGCATCCCATAGAATTCCATGGCAAAAGAAAGGAAGTGATAGTTGAGCCTTCTTCCAAAAGAGTCGAGATAGAGGAAGTTCTTCTTGCGACAGTCAGCGGGCATCCTCTTGTGGCAATGGAGTCTAGTACATCTCAACATCCATGCAGCCTGCTGTGAATACTATCAAGCTAAACAAGGACTTGACCTTAACAAAGGTGGACATGGCCATGGATTGTGGGATTCCCTTCGAGTCACTGACTCCACTGACATTCAAGCTTGTATATGGGATTTAGTTGCAGAAATTGTCAAAGCAATTGAAGTCCTATGCTATGAAGTGATGAAGGCTAATGCAACCTCATCAACTCAACCACATTGTCTTTGTGGCTTATGGGAGAGCGTCCAAGCAGGCTGCTTAGCTCAAGTCGACTAAGGCATTGCTTGCAAAGAGGAACGTTGGACTGCTTAAGGTCAATATGGACGTGTGAGCAAAATGTGGCTCGTTGGATGCCCAAACTTGCAAAGTAAGGGATGATCTTGCAGAGGACTCCAATCTATCCATGGCAAGCAACTTGGCCATGATGCAGAGGAAGGAGCTCAATGTCGCCAACATATGGATTATTGAGCTTGATGATCAAGTTTGGTAGATGAAGGCGAGAACGAAGGATTTAAAGACTGCGTGTGAGTTCTTTAACATTTTTACTCAGAGAAGTACAATAACATATTCAAAGCCAACTTCACTGGTGTAATATCTTTTTGTTTGGACTATTTGGTGAGGCATAATGTCCTGTCTGTCGTTTACTAAGAGATAACAAAGTCTGAAGATCTTGCTCATGAATCGTACTCGAGTGAGGAGGGGGAGGACGATAACAAATGTGATGCAACTAATGAGTATCTTGTGTAAAATTTGGATTTGATTTTGTACACATTCATGATTTAAAAAAATGGACACAAAATAAATAAATTTCTTGTTCCCTACGATGAATAACTTGTGAGACTAGAAAATTAAAATTTATGGTTTTGTTGTTGATGTTAGACTCGAATAGTCAAGTTGATTCAACTTTTTGAACTAGATAGTAACATATAGGAAACCTTATTGTGGTCGAATCATAAGCTTTCAAACAGTTTTGCTGTGTGTAATTTATAGTATGTTGGATATCAATCTGTCCGTGGCACATGACCTAGGCTGGAACACTTGAGAAGAAAGAAAGATTGAGAGTTGATTTTAGAATTATAGAAGAAGAGAGTTTTTAGATTCAAGATCATCCAAAAAAAGGATTCGTTGTAAGCCTTGTTTCCCCCCATTTATAGTTCTTGGGGTGTTCTTGGCTTTAGCATAAGATCTAACAACGATATGATAGAGGTGTACATGACTACGCTACTAGGTTATAGTGTGATGCCATTCCCTCCAGGTGATTGAACGCTACCTTCTTACATCTATAGAAGCAACTCGACGATGATAACAGCAGTCGCCAACAACTTTGCCTTAATTGATGAACTTTTCCTCAGGAATATCAACCTTTTCTTTCTGGGTTCTTGAATTGAATCTAAAAAATACTAAGTTAGAGGATGAAAATAAACAAGGAGAGTGACCTAGAGAAAATAAACTGGATGACTTTACAACAAGGGTTGAGAGTGTATTTATGGCCACATTTCAAAGTAATCGTGTTAACTAAATTTTATACATTTAAACCCGCAAGTCAAAATAGTAAAAGAATTAAAACACCAACACAATGCTTTTCATGATGGTTTTTTAAGGTGCGTTTGTTTTGACTGTGGCTATATGAAATTTCAGTTCAAATATTGCTGTGGAAAATCTGCTGTTTAAAAGCTGATGTTTCGGAAGTAGTTGATTTATTTGAAAAATACACTTTCCAAAGTATTATATGTGGACAAATGTTTGAAATACCCATCTGCTAATTTTATATAGACAAATGTTTGAAATACCCCTCTGCTAATTTTATGTAGAATTCATAGATTTTATTGATATATGTAATTTTTATAGATATATATATATAAATTCGCAATTTTTATAGATATAGAGAGCATGATTATTTATATTTGAAATCCTATTCAATTTTTCGTATTTTAATATAATTTACTATAAATCTCACCTTTGCAGTGTTCCTGTTTTTTAGTAAATGAAAGAGGGATTTGAAATGGGATTGCGAAACGCTCCTTACAAACAGTCCAAAACTCAGTTCTGAATCGATCGTGGGCCGCCTTAATTTATTAAGATATAAGAAACCAAAATCAAACTTTTTTCTTTTGTCGTCCTTAACAATTCGAGAAATGTGAAAATTTGAGGAAGCTAGAGCTTTTGTCAACATATTTTATATATTTTTTTTTATGTTGAAATTTTTATTATGGCTGCAATTGAACTAAGCAATTCAAGAAGCTACTTATGACCCAGTCCGATTAAAGCTTGTTCATGATGGTTTGATTAACCAATAAAACTTAGCTTGGATATTTTCTCAAGTACTTGATTACTAAATTGACAACTTTTTATTTCGTTCATTTATGTTTATGACTAATATCATCTGATGCTTGTGAACAAAATCAAGTAAAGTTGAATTAGAATTTGTACATGAACAATATCGTTTAAAAATTTATTTATTTTTAGGTTCAACGAGCATTATTTGATATGATTCGTTTATTTTTTCTCAACAAGCTACTGGTATAAAGCTTGATTAGGTCCGATTAAAGCTTGATGATAGCTCGACACGACCACATAGTTTGGTATTCAGCCTCTGTTATAGATCTTAAACACATAACCATTTAAGGGATCTTTGACTTCAAAACAACTAGCAAAATGTTAATCTACGTATCGTGTAATCACTTCATCTACAAAATAATACATTAATTATATGGTAATGATTCCATTTATATACCTTAGCGCCCATTTACTTCTTCCCAACGAGGCCTCCTTGGATTAGCCATGAACCTGCCTGTGGTATTGTGTTCATAAGCCAAATTTGATGTCTAACAAATTTACATGAAAACTCACAATATTTTGATTAAAAATCTTCGCAGATAGGATTTTTCAATATTATCATTTATTGCATGACTTTTGCTCAACTTAAAATGATGTGCCAAAGATGTTGAAATAGGTTTAGAAGCTATCATCCCATTTATTTTTTATTATCATGTACTTCAGAAAATAATATTTTTGGCTTTCTTTGTAAATAATGATTTTCATTTCAGGATTTTTTTTGCTATCGTTCATCTCAAATTCCACATTGAGGAAAACCTTAAATTTTATGGTTTGAGCTGGCACTTGCATGTAACATGTCATTAGTATAAAGTAAATATATGGAGGATGGTACAACCGACCTCCATTTATTTTAGATTTATACAAGACTTGTAATTATGACTGTTAAAGCCAACATATACTCATCAAATCTTTTATATCACATTTTTAGAGATTGTTTTAATCTATATAAAGACTTTTCTTGAAAAGTAAACTTGATTTTTAGTTCTTATTTAGACAAGTCCTTCAGGTTGATTCATGTAGATTGTCTCCTCAAATTCTCCATGCAGTAATGTTCTGTTTAACATCTATATGCTCTAGGTGCATTCTAATATAACCATGGTAAGAAGAACACGTGTGGATATATGCCTTGCAACTGGAGAGAAAATTTATGAATAGTCTACACTGGTTTTTGTGTGTAAAACCTCTTGCTATAAGTGTAGTTTTGAACCTCGACTCTTCTACTCCATGAATTTCATCTGTCTTCCTCAACAACCTTATTTAGCCGACAATCTTTCATATTTATTGCATTGTCTTTAACTCAAAAGTATTATTTTTTGAGGGAGACATCTTTTCATTTTTTGACATGTTACTTTTTTTTTTTGCATTTTAAAGATTATTTTGTAGTAAGTTGTTCATAACCTGTAGAACATCATCCACAAATGCATAAAAAATTGATATTTGCTTGGCCATGTCTTTGTGGTGCTTAAATTGTATGCTTTGTCTATCCTTGAAAACTCAAATATTTATCTTTGCATTTCTTTAATTATTTGATGTGTAGGCTCTTTAGGTTCCTTTTTAGTTGATTCATGATCATTGTTTTCGAGAGGTCAAGATTCTGGTTTGCAACAACAATCTTGCTTTGAGAGTTCTTGAAATTATATCGACCATTTGTTGTTCATTAAAAATGACTTCCTTTTTTATAAAGCATTTATGTTGAGATGGTCTCTAATAAAAATGCATTTCTAAGCGCATGATTCTTATTTATCATTCCTAATGTGAGCACAAGCTATGTAAACAAATACCTTTTACATGTTGTGGTCTCTTGGTTATTCACTTTATCTTTTTTGTGGGGTTTTGAACTCAATAATAAACGACGGACACTTATTTGTCAAATAGGTGATGGTATTGAATGTTCTTGTCCATAATTTTTTTGGTAGATATATACAATGATGTTTTAGATTCTATTTAATAAACCCATTTCAATTATTTAAATAGACTTCTTTTTATGATATTTGCGACCGTAGAACATAAATTAATGTTCTTTTCAATCATCTCGATTGTAATTTTAATTCATTAGATGAATTTTATTAGTCTATGAGATCGAATGATTCTGTTATTCGTTTGAAAAAGTGGATGATAACTATGTTTTGCTCTATAATAGGGTTTTTAGGTTTTTGTTGGTTTTCTTGGTGAGATTTTCCTCTAAGTTATAACAACAACAACAACTACAAAACCTAAAACAAAACCTTAATCCCATTACGTGGGGTCAGCTACATGAATCCTTTTTCTTCATTGTGTCCTATTTAGTATCATATTTTCATATAGTTCTAATAAATTAAGATTATTTTTTATACAATAAGCCTAAATCTTCCTAGGTCTACCTCTGATTTTCTTAACACACGTCGAATTTAAAACATCTACTCTCCTAATCGGATCATCAGATGACCGACGCTTAATGTGACCAAATAATCTAAGACATCTTTCTCTAATTTTGTCCGTCACAGGAGCTACACCAACCCTATCACAAATATATTCATTTCGCATTTTGTCTCTAAGTGTAAAACCACTCATACACCTAGTCATTCTCATATGGGCAACACTTAATATTATGCTTCTCTTTTAAAGGCCAACTTTCAACGCCATAAGTTATAAGAATAATTAATTTTTCTTTTATGGATTTTGTTGATCATGCTTATGATTTCGTATCTTAGGAATCATAAAAATGATCCAAACATACTCAATTAGGGCTGTCAATTTGGCTCGTTGTTCGCGAACAGCTCGTGTTCGGCTCGTTAAGCAGCTCGTGTTCGGCTCGAATTAGCTCGAAAACAAATATATATTAATATACATAATACATATTCATAAAATTAAATATTATAAAATATAATTAATTAAATTTTAAAAAAAAATAAATTATCATATTTTAAAAAATTGTTCCTATAAATTATAATATATAAAAAAAATATTAAGAATCTCATATTAATAATTTACTATAACTTATATAAATAATTAAATTTTATATATGCATTTAGGGTTTGCCGTATAGGAATAGGGTATTAGTTAAAAACTTAAACCCTAACTTCGCTGAGTTCGCTCCCATTCCCGTCTCGAAAGTTTTGGGGTGCGGCTGTCTTTCGCTCCCGAGCTCCTCGTCTCAAAATCGCTCCTCCCCTCAAAATCGCGAAGTTCTCCTCCTCCGATCCTCTCAAAATCGCGGAAGGCTCTCTG
>NW_018164730.1:175575-176280 GCF_001263595.1 Phalaenopsis equestris | reverse complement strand
GAACACGAGGCGGGCATTGGCTCGCTCAAGCTCGGCTCGTTTACAGCCCTATACTCAATGCACCAAGTGCCTTTTTCACCAAAGGTTTTACCATGTTAAGCCTTTCAACTAAAATGTATCAATTCGTAATATTAGTGCATGCTCTAAAATCTAAGTGGTTAATGATGTCTATTTGTATGATATCTTGTGCAACTCTTTTATGAGAATCATTATTATTAGTTTCATTTACAGTTATTAATCTTCAATTTTTTTTAAATAAGAAATTTTTAAGTTTCAGAAAGATATATATATTTTTGGTTGTTATGGAAATTGTTTTGAAAAAAAACACTTTCTTTTATCCCATTTAAATTTTTTTTATGAATATAAATGTGGTATTTATTTAGAATTTAATGAAATATGACACCTAATTAGACACAATGGAGAAAAAAGATTCATGTAGCCGATCCAACTTAATGGGATAAAGGCTTGTTGTTGTTGTATAAATTAATTTAGCGTTTAAATTATTCTAATTATTATGCCATTAGTTTAGGGTTTATATTTTATTCAGAGCATTTTTCTTGGAGCGGTATGGTCATATTTGAATTTAGGGCTGGCAAAACGGCTCGTTGTTCGCGAACAGCTCGTGTTCGACTTGTTAAGAAGCTCGTGTTCGGCTCGCTAATTTCGTTTCATAACTTATAACGCCGAACACGAACAGAGATGTGT
>NW_018164730.1:163985-175528 GCF_001263595.1 Phalaenopsis equestris | reverse complement strand
ACATAAAAGTAGTATTTTAAAAAAATCTAATTGACTACAAGGCTACAAAGATTTATAACCAATTAAAATATTAATTAAGAAAATAGAATAAAATACTTTAAATTAGATTCAAATGATGTTTTAATATAAATAATAATTTTTAAATCTTGCTCAAACCCTTATCATCTTATGATTAGTGATTAGGGATGTTAAAAAGACTCTTTGTTCGTGAACAGTTCGTGTTCGACTCGATAAGCAAACGAGTCGAACACGAACACATTTTTTGAACTCAAAATATAAACGGGCCGAGCACAAGCTGAGCATGGCTCGCTCGAGTTCGGCTTGTTTACACTCCTATTTGAATTAGGACCCTTAGGAAATCTAGGCATTTATTTTTGGATCATTTTTGTTATTTATTTACACATTAAAAAAATCTAAAATTACAATATAAGTAATGAATTCAACATTTGTAGCTTATATATGATTTCTTTTGGTTTGAATATCTTATTTTGTGATTAATCTATTAGGAATTTGGTTCCACAATCACGGTTTATTTAAATGAATATCTAATTGAATAAAATGAACAATATAAAGAAAATTTAAAAAAATTAAAGAAAAAATAAACAACCATCTAATACACAATGAAATTTTATCCATTTGGGAAAACATTTTTATTGAGGTAAGTTGTCTCAAATGGTTCTAAAAAAAATTATATGTTTCCTATTACAATTTTTTTGCTTTGGGTCCTCCTTTGAGATGATAGAACAAAAAATAATTATATATCTAGATATCTTAAATGATTCATGAAATAAGTGGAGATTTCATGCATATAGTGACAGTATTAAGCTAAGAAAATCTGTCTCATGAATGAAGATCATACTATTTAAGAAAAGCAAAGTGCTAGTAAGCTCAATAACTCTAATTCCTTTACTTGACCTCCAATACTTGTTATCAATTTTAGATCGAGTGAAGGAATGATGCCAGACATATTTGACTTAATGTAAAACAGTGCCCAAGTCCCAAAATGTTACGAGTTAGGGATCCAAAAATGGTTTCATTGACCAATCTCCGAGCTAAAAAGTTTCTTTACATAGGCTGGAATACTCGATGACCATGTTATTAATTAAACCTCAAAACTAGATGCCGTCGTATTTTTTATCTAACCCCGAAGTGGATGATTAGGGATCATTCGAACATAAGGAATCTTCTTAATGATAACTAAGATAATTTTTGAAAGTATCCTTTACTTTATTGTCCAAAGCAAAGTAGCAACTTGCCAATTGCGAGAATGAGGACCGTCAATCAAGGCCATGAATGCTAGAACATAGACTTGGAGTTCTCGTTTCGAAACCGTTCCATAGATTGGAGTAGGACCCCTTCTTAGGGGACTCCACTTGTTTTAGAGATAGTAAAAGATTAATAAAATCAAGTGGGAGACATTTTCTTTCTTAATCTTGTTGTTCTGTTGTAAGTCTCTTTGTCTATTTTGTTTATATGTTGGATCTCTTTTGCTCGTAGACTTTCTTTTTAGATTATTTTTCAGAATAAGTGATTTCGAATATATAGGATAAAGTGATATATTTAGAAGAAATTTGATCACATACTATTTATGAGATGTTTAGCTCTCTTGAGTCAACTATGAAGCAGTAGATTGATCATAAAGAGAAACTTATGACAAGCCCATTCATTAAAATATAATAGAGGAATCAAATGAAAACCAAGAAATTCATGTTATAGCACACATTATTTTGCTTGATGGACACTTCTAGTCTTCTTGCCAACCATATGTGTCATAATATGGACTATAATATTTTGTTACTTTTGAAGGAGCACCATCTTTCTATTTTCAAGAGACTGTATTTTATATTGGAGAAAAAGCATATGATCATGAATGATTACGGGATCTCTGGGAGTTATATGCTCTAAGAAGCCATGTAGGGTTGCTTCTATTGGTGCTTCTTGATTTCTACTTTTGGAATGAAATTATGATTTATTTCAACTTTCTAAGTGATATTCATGTCTTTTTTTTTTTTTTGGTTTTATCTCGTTCTCCTTTGCTTATTATTTATAGGTGTTGGAAGTCTTTTACCTCGTTACGGCTTGGTTCTATAGTATGAATCATTTCATATTAAAATTATTTCACAAGATTGATGCATGTTCTAGATATATGAAGTGAAAATCCAAAGAAGAAGAAAAATGAAAAATCAAGAGCACGAGGGAAATTTACGAGGTTCGGCAATTTGTGCCTACGTCCTCGGGAGCAGAGCGGCGATTTCACCCAAATTTTAATACTCTTATCATCCAAACTTTAGTACATATATGCATGACTCTCAAATCTTTAATATCACATCAAAATACCATTGTCACCTACTTTCAAAAATTTTTACGTACATACTTTCATGCACACAGGTTTATGAAACCGAAGTGTTATAAAATGTCAATACAAAAGTTTTGTTGTTAGATATGTAAATATAAAAGAATTGTGTAGTTTGTCTATAAAATATCCCTAGCACCATCAACAGCTCTTCTGGCACTAATCCTTTCTTGGTTCTTGTTCTTCTTCCCAGGAACTGCTTTGTGAAATGAGACTTCTTTTTGATAAATAAAGCATTTTATTTCTTGCTTTTGATTTGGATCTTAATTTGTTGCTTGAACTTTGATCTCTCCCATTTTCCTGATCTTCACATGATGCAATTTGCGCTTTGGTTGAATTACCTTTTGCTTGTATTCAATATTTCCTTTCAATTTTCTTTGAATTTATTGCAGCCTCCTAAACAATATTATAACAGTTCTTTTCATGAACATGATGTTAGCAAATTTAGGAGAATGGTTGCTTGATCTTCACACCTATTATGCTTTCAACTACAAAACTCTTATGATTAAAATCATTTATATACTTATTCAATAGTTTGGAGTCGCCCATTAACAATGTATATCATATCTTTTGAGCTCGAAACAACTGATATTTCATCGACAAATTCTCCAAGAACTAGATCTCTTTAGATTTTGTAAAATCACGTTGAGAGCTTTGATCTAAATCTCTTCACATAAGCTTTCTATCATTTTCAAGATTGTCGCTTTGGATAAAGCTACATCCAAAAGCCTTAGCAAGCCTCCAATGGTTGAGACCTGCAGAATTTTTCAGACCCAATCTTGGCCATCAACGTTTTCATAGAAGGGAAAGTTGCATGCATACCATAACAACCGATATTTCACTGTTAATACCTTATTTATTTTTCATTGAGAAACTCAGGCAAACTCTTGGGGTGTGACAATCAATTTGAGTTTGCAGTCAGAAGTCGCTGTGAGGAAGGAAGCATACTTTTGTAAATATCTAAAATTGCCATGCAAAACGCAATTTATAAAATTAAATTAGTTAATATGTTATTAATTAGTTTATTAGAGAAATAATACTCTAATTTTGATTTAGAACCTTAAACTCTTAAAAATGTTGCCATCACAATAAGCTCTATTAAACTAACTTTTCAATACAAGAACTCGGGGTGTAAACGAGCCGAACACGAGCGAGCCCAAGCTCAGCATATAATCCCAAGGAAGATTACAAGGGGAGCTACCAGGTCTATTTATTAATTCCATCATGTCATTAGACCCATTAAGGAATTAATCAAATAATTAATGAAGCTTGTTAATTATTTCTCTCTCATACAACAAATCATATAAGGAATTAAGAGCAATTAATTTCTAGCATCAAATCCAATTTGCTGCCAAACATGAGAAAATGCCAATTTGAGCACTAGACCGGTTTCCATATTCGCAACAAATTTCCCACTTGGAGACTGGTACACTGGCTGCATCATCCACCAGCTGTGTCACAATTTTCTTCAAATGTGATATCCTCCACCTATACAACTCAAAGCTCTTTGTCTTTATGTTAGAAGACCAACTAAAGTCGAGCACAACTTCAGTTTCTCAACAGTAACACCCTTAGTCGACATATCATCGTCAACATAGCTTTGCAACTCCAAGCTCTTTCCTAGGTTACTCATATATCTGCTCACAACTCCCACTGCATGAGCAATATCCTGCATCTGCTGAAAGCCCTTTTCAACAAGTTTAGCATTGTACCTCTTACTGTCATCAAACACAGTTTTCACCCGATACACACACTTGTTGTACATTGCCTTCTTCCTTGGTGAAGTTCTGTCAGCGTCCAAGTCTGATTCCATGCTAGGGAAATCCATCTTTTTCGGTCGTTTTCTCAGTAAGAAAGATGAAGTTTCTTCCCATAGAGGTATTCTCATAGAGGTAGTCATTTATCTGCATCATCCAATAACCAAAATTTGTGTCATTAAACTTCTTGATCTCTGATGTCATCACTTCGTCTCCGCCTATCGTTCTTCATTAAATCTGAAACCATGGCTTTGATACCAATTGTTGTAAAAAACAATGACAATAAAGCGAAGAACCGAATCGAGAAATTTCGCAATACAAAAAATACAGCAGAAACACACAGAAATTTCAATACTTTAACTTTTGCATTGCGTCAAGACTTTGATATTCCTCAGAAATAACACTTGTGATCTCAAGTATATATGAAGCCCTATTGTTTTGCAATTTTCAATCATACATACAACCTGCAAAATTACAATGAAAAAAAAAGTGGGATTTATGTACATACCACACATTCCTTGTGTATTTACATGCTTAACGCCTAAACTCAAATATTTAACATCACATCAAAAATATCACTCAGCATAAATATAAATATCAAACTTTTGGTGTTATATCTGTAAATACATATAAATTGTGGTAGGTATGTAAATTTCCCAAATAAAGAATAGAGCCACAGAATGGAATGGAACTGAGGTCAGAGTGGCTGAGACATAGATTGCAACATGAAATATTATCAAATGATGAAAAATAAAAAGGTTTGCAAAAAAGAAACAAAGCCAAGTCATAGCCTTGTAGCTTCTAAATGCATATCATGTAAAAAATGAACCAAATATCTCAGTGGATGATAATCAAATTTCAACTGGACAAGGAATCAACAAATCAAATCACAAAAACTTACATCACATGCAATCATGAAATAGATCCATTTCATACACCTCCATAGTACAACAAGCATCATTTGATTTCAAATTATATATATATATATATATAGTGCCACGTATCCCGGCCTGTTGGTTGACAACCACGGTATAAGACCCCTCAAATCAGGGGTTCGAATCCCCTCTGGCACAATTGGCTTTAAGGAGGTGGTCCTCGAATTGTTAGACACATTAGAGTGGTTGAAGGCTCGTATAAAAAACCTCTGTGCGCTCTTTTATATATATATATATATATATATATATATATATATATATACAAAATAAATTTTTGACATATGCAAAATAATCCAATATTTTCCTCATATTTTCTTACATTGAAAATCACACCAATCAAATGATTTTCAAATCATGCACTATCTGTCTTCATCCATATTTCAGTGAACATAAAATAACCAAAAAAAAAAAAAAAAATAGAAATTTGTTGCATTTGATTTGCTCCATCTGAACTACTGACTTTCTGAAACAAATATAAACAATACATGTACTCAATATTTTGAAAATGAATGTGATTTAAAAACATTCAGCAAAACAGCCCTTTGGCAATTCTACAGAGCAAATATTTATAAAATTATCCTTAAATTTTAAAATTATTTTGAACAAACACAATGAAGATTTCTACATGTTTTCGGAACTTAAAATTAAAGAAACAATACAAAATGCAAATACAAACTCAGGAGCATGAATTTGATTTGATAGAATGCCATACTCTGCAACTTGGAAGCCAAAACTGTAACAGGAAATCAATAGGACTTTCCACAGTGGATTAAGCTCCCAGCCCCTAAGAAGAGCCCGAAAACTGCTGCGCTTCCCAGAGTTGTCCGGCCTATATGCCTGATCTTCAACAATCCTGGCACCTGTTCAACAGAATAAATCACATCCATGATTTCTAAAAAAAAAAAAGGTGGAAAGAAATCTAAAAAAATTACCTATGGCCGGTTAAATAGAAGTTTATGAGCAAATTTTCAAATTACATGGGGAAATAGCGGGGATGAATAAAAAGTGGGAATCATACAATATATATATGAGCCTGGGTGAATTGGGAAAACTCAGAGTTAGATTAAAGTGAAGATTAAATATGCTGATTAGTCACTCTGCAAATTGCACTAGGTTCCAGGTAAAAAACTAATTTGATGAGTAAATTTATCAATTAATATAAAATAATACGGCCCATAGGAAAAAGATACAGTTTTAAGCAAACAATGTTTTTTGAACTTTACCAAACAGGTAATGTAGACAGCAAGTAAACTGATCTGCCGTCGTCTTTACAAAGTGTCAAAATAGTCCTCTAACTATTTACATGGGGTCATTTTAGTCCAGCGGTTTATAAATAGTCCTCTGACTATCTAGTCCTTTGACTTTTTTAATGGGAATTCAACCAATATTAAAAATCTAAGGACTAAATTGACACTTTTATAAACTCTGGGACTTAAAATAACACCTTGCAAAGAATAAGGGGATTATTTTGACACTTTTCTCCATCTTTATATCTTCCTTGTCCATTTCAAATGATAAGAAACTGATCTAGTAGATATCACATCTCTATTTTTTCGGCTCTCTTGGCAAGTTCTAAGTGGCATAGGTTTCACCTATCAACTATTTGTAGTCTATTAATAGAATATCATTTGAAGCAATAAAAGTTAATCACATCTCCCTTGTTTCTCACTTCAAAAAAATCACCTCAACCTTTTGTCAATTTATTAATAACAATATCAAGTTATCTAACTTTAAATCTCTTTTATAAGCATATCTGCGATCAATACAAAAACATATAAAGCACAATGTTGATCCTTGATGCAATCCTAAAATGATTGGAAATCCTTTAGGTGTTTTCCAACTAAAAGTATTAAATCAGTGCTTCACGAATCATGATACATATTTACACTAACTTTTCTTTTAAACATTATATCACATTTCATTATCCTAAGCAATCAATTCTCTTGGTCCTCAATCATATGCTTTTTCACTATTGATAAAGATCTTATAAAAAGATTTTCCTAGCTTTCACAAGTAATAAAGTATCCATATATAATTGTTTCGATGAACAGTTGCAAATCTCAACAGCAATTTACCCTCCCTCTCATACCACTCCATTTATTACTAATCGCTATTCAGCAGACCAACTTCAAGTTTGGGGTTATATATACTTTAAGAGTATTTACATACATAGAACACAATTCTTATGTATTGACATATCTCACACCTAAACTTTCATATACAGAAATAATTCTGAAATCTTTGAAATCACATAAAAAATAGCACTGTTACCATGTTTTAAAACTGAAATCCACCTATTCATGCATAGGTTTAAAGCACCAAACTGCTATGTATGTAACTATAAAAGTTTAGACGTGAGATATGCAAAAATACATAAAAATTGTGTGCAATGTATGTATATTTCCCTAAAATTTATGAATGGAAGCATTTAGTCCTTTAGCTCACACTTCAATTTAAATTGCATAAATTATGCAGAAAATTTCTCCACTGATATCTCCTGGCGATATTGCGAAGGTAGGTACCGTCATTGCGAAGCTTTCTTCATTTTCTTCTAAGAAGTGATTTTATCCCATCCTTCTCTCTGTCTCTCCATTTTTATGTTCTCTCACCACGAAGAAGCATTCTTTTTAGGCATAAGGTCTCCTTTTGTTTTAGTACTTACTTAATTTTCAATTAGTGAATTTCCGCATGTTATTATTACTTTCCAGTAATGGAAAGAGAAAACCTTCTTCCTTTTTTTCCATTTTTATTTTAATTCTTTTGAGCAACCTCAAATTGCTTTTACAATGTGTTTGCCAATATCATAGCTAGAGAAAACATAATCCCAAATAATTAATTGACTATAATGGGCTATGTGCTTAGCCAAATATCAAACTCTATGGCCATATTTCTTTTATAAGGCCATGTTTATTCAATGAAAGCGGGAATGATCAAGTTGCCATGTTATTCGTTTTTGACTAGTAATTTCAACTCCATATCATCGCATACCTACCCATCAATTACTTAAATTAATCTAAAAAACTACCTGCCCCATCAATGTCACATATATCAAAGGTTTGTGTGAAAGATTTTAGGAAGGAGATTAAAGCATACATGAAAAAAAGAAAAATATCCTTTTATGAATGAGTGATTCCTCAAAATATTATTGACGAGAGAGCCCTCTTATTTTTTGGGGTTTGAATTCTCATGAATTTCATGCATTTACTTCTTAGGAATATAATTCATCTTTCTATCCCAATTCATTCATATTATTGATTTTTCAGACTACATCAATAAATATCATCTATATTGTAGATCCTATATAATATGCCGATGTGTAACAGGTTTCAAGTATCTACTTTGTATCCACTATCAAACTCCCTTTTGGATCACTATTGCTTTCATCTCTTGCTCTGAAGATAAAAAATCATCATAGCATGAGAACGATCCACCAGCTAAACTACATTTTAATTGCATTATTTATGGGAAAAAAAACGTTAATGTTCATTACATTTTTCAAAAAATTGATCACAATAACTCCTTGCTCATAATTCTTTAAGTTATTCCTGGATTTAAGTATATCCTGCTCCACCAAAAGAACTTTTAAATGTAGCTTAGCAGTTTGACAAGATTAACCAAAACCCTTTGGCCAGATGGATTAGCCACTCAGATCCAAAAATACCATAAAACACATTAGATAGAGAAAAAAAACCCTGAATAATTCCAGCCATTGACCTGATAAGTTCACCAATTTTATTTTATTTTTCTATGTCTATGTCTTCACGGAAGAGAAACATCTGTTTCATCAAAGATTGTAATTTAAACTGCATTGGCAATTTGAAGATATTGCCTAAACAAAAATATATGCATGACTTTGATAAAATACCATTTGATAAAAGGACCTTGACTTTTCTTTTATTGCAGATTCAAGGCAAAAATAATTGAAACACTTTACTCAACAGAAAAGGCAAGAAATTCCCATGTTTTGCAATTATAATCATCCGGATCAATGTTATTACAACAAATAATCAACAAACAAAAATGCTGAAATAAAATTCTGCAATGACAAATTCAAGTTACCTTATATCTAATAGCCTCGTATGTTCCATACACAGCACCTACAAGGCCATATAAAATAAATACTTAGACATCAACATTATATGCAACCTTGTAAAACTAAATTTGGTAGTATTACATTAAAAAAAGATAAGAAAAAGGAATGAACATTAGTGAGGATAGCAAATTGCTCAATGTGGATGATCAAGCAAAATGGTGCTAGTAGTTCACAACTGGGATTTCAAGATTTACCCAAAATTTAGAAAGGGTAAAGTTTATGTATTGTACATGATTGCTAGAGAATTCAAGTAAAACTTTCATATCATACATATGGATTTTCTCAAACCTAAAGGGCCACAACCACCCAAGCTATCCTCCGGTTTCACAATTGAGTGCAATAAATAATTAGTGAATGAAATCATTAATCAATTTCATTGCAACAAATTGAGGAGACCCTTATATGTTGAACTCACAAAAACCATTCTAGTGAAAGAATTCCCAGGTCTATGACAGCAAAAGAAAACACAATGCGTTAAGTGGTCAAGTGGCCATGAAAGCTCAACATACAGTGATCTCTTAGCAAAAAATTCTAATTAACCGAATACAAGTTATACTTTTTGGAAAATAAAAAGACGGTGGCATCTGCATGTCGGTATGGAAAAAAAAAAGATAAAGAAAAACTATGTTTTTCTTTTTTTTGAATGAATGTTGGGACAGAGCTAGACATTTCAATTAGCATATCATAAATTTCATTCAGAAGAGGTTCTTCTTTAAGATATATCAATTATTAACATATAGGCAACAAACAAATACAATTTTAAAAAACTTAAGCAACAATCTAAGGTAAATTTATTTCTACGAATAGAAGCATACAAAACTAAAATGACTGAAATTATATTTTCTATTATCTAAATAAATATGCTCAGATATCTCTGGCTGTTAAAGATGCGCGCAGCTTGAATTAGATAAAAAATTTCAATGTTGAACTCATGTTTCAATTTGATTGCAGAGAAAAACATTTGTCTCACAACAAACTAAATGACTTTAAGAAAGAAGGAAGTCTTTCACTAATCAATCCAAACAAAAAGTGAAAACAGGACAGACTGTGCATTAAGAGCTAAATAACTAACCACTGTGAAATTAATCATGAACTTCATAATTTCTTGATTGTAGTTTAACAATACTTTCTGATAACTAAAAATCTCTCAACCAATTTACACTTTCCAGAAACCCATTTGCCTTTCTTTAGATTTATGTTTTTCAAACAAAAACCCACCAATCAACTACATTTCTTCACAAGAACCTGACATTGTATACATAACTTGGATTAAATCAACACACTAGAGAAATAGAATATGCAAAACTAAAAGCTGCTGAATTCAACAATCAGAGCACTTGATATATCAAAGATCTCATAAGCTTTGCATCATCTCAGAAACTTGGAGGAGGAGAATCGGATCGAGCTGAATGATTAGGGATTTGGGACGACAAAAGAACCTCAAAACAGAATAAAGAGGGAAGGAATAAGAAAGACGAATGATCGGCATACCGACAGCTCCGCCAACGGCGCCGCCGACTGCAGCGCCGGCGGCGATGCGCGCCATACAGCTATCTCTCGCCATTTACGGTAGACGATGACGGGTTGGGACAGAGGTGGTCAGGGTTTATGCTCTCGATCGAATATTTTTAAAAAAAAAAAAGTAATTAAAGGTGTTAAAAAAGGGCTGATTTTTTAAATTTAGCATCTTAATCTAAAAATTTATGGAAATGTTACTTTCATTCGTGTTTAAGAATTTGAAGATTAATTTGACAATTTTATAAATTATTACATTTTAATAGCTATGAAAAATATTTGAGGCACGGTATTAGAAGCGAGTATGAAAGCAATAGAGAAGATTATTCAAAGTTGATATCAAATAAATTTTAAAATTTTTAAATTTTTTATCAAGGATATAATATAAAATTTAATTGGTTATTCATATTAAACTAGTTTAAAATAAATTTAATAAATTAGTTTAATCAAATTTTAAGCAATATATGCTGAATTATAGTATAAGAAAATAATATTTTAAAAAATTGGATATATATATATATATAAGGGTATAAACGAGCTGAACACGAGCGAGCCATTTATATTTCGAGCTCAAAAAATGTGTTTGTGTTCGGGTTTCCTTAACGAGTCGAACACGAGTTGTTCACGAACAAAAAGTCTTTTTAACAACCCTAATCCTGTAGCCATAAGACATAAGAGAATAAGTGTTTGAGCAAGTTTTAAAAATTATTATTTATATTAAAACATCATTTGAATCTAATTTAATAATTTTTATTCTATTTTCTTAATCAATATTTTAATTTATTATAAATCTTTATAGTCTTGTAGTCAATTAGATTTTTTTAAAATACTTCTTAATATATACATGCATGAGGAGTATTATTTCGAGCCAAAACGAGCCGAACACGAAC
>NW_018164730.1:158991-163678 GCF_001263595.1 Phalaenopsis equestris | reverse complement strand
TCCTTGAAATACCAACTATATATATTATTTTTACTTTTTTTAAAAAGGAAATTAATATTTTACAGAGACCCACATACCAATTTCACATGCGCTGGACCCCATGATGAGAGCTTGTGTCATGTGTCTAAATATTCAAGTACTCGGGGCCACTGGAGATCGAACCCGGGACCTGAGGGGACTTACAGTGAACCTCGCCAACCAGCAGGCCACAACTTGCGACATGGGTGTATATATATATACACACACATGGTCAATTGGCTAGCTATTGTTGGAGCCACTGGCAACAATATCGTGGTGGGGACTACTCCACCTCGAGGTTTACATACCCTGCTGATTGGGGACTTGCTGGATAGCCCGTTTGTTCGGGCTTAGGGGTTGGTTGAGCTGTAGTTTTTTGGCAATCTTGTTTTTTTATTTGTGAGGCTGAAGTTCGGTCTTGTGCTTTCTGTGGTGAAGAAATTCTGGGGTGGGGCTCTGCGGTATTGACCTTATCTGAAATTGGTCTTAGTTCTTCTTCTTTTAATTTAGATATTGACCACCCAGTTCGTTGGTGTTGGATGGATACTTTTGTTTTGCCAGGAAGGCCTCTCGATTATTCTTGCTTTGAAGATTTGGTTTCAGGGTTGGTGCAGGTTACTATTTTTGGGAAGCTGGATCTTCTTGCCTCGGATGCGTAGTGTTTCAGAACCTCGACGCTTGCTGAAGATCAATGGTTTAGAGCGACACCCTTTTTAGGTGCACCCGTCTTTTTTAGATTTCGTTGGCTTCAGTTTTGATGTATTTTGCTCTCCGAGATATAGTTTCTTTTGGAGTATACATTCATTTTTTGTCTATTGGTATACTTATTTTTTTTTATCTTTTTGGGTTGAATTGTACTGTTGTAGAGGAACCCCCTATGAGTGTGTAATGTACTTATTTTCTTAATTAGTTCGGGGGATCCTCTCCCTAATCTTTTTGTTGTACTCAACTTTTATAATTAACACGTAGGGAGCCGAATAACGTTAATCATAAGCTAAGATCTATTATAAAGATGATTTAAGTTTTAAGGAAACTGATGAGCAAGTAAGAGAGAGAAAAAGTTCTTCAAATAGTTTGTATTGACCTTCAAAAGAAATATGAATAAATACCCCAAATAATTTGATGAGTAAAAGTAAAATGCAGTTATTAAGTGTGTGTGTGTGTGTGTGTTAAAATTAATATATTCTATCATGTGTAAGATACGAAGACAAAATTTATAATATAACATAAATATTAAATTAATATGTATAATGAGAGTTCGACTACATGAATCTCAAAGAGATCTAGCAATCCAGAAGACATAAAACTAAAACTAAAGTGACCCTCACAAAAAAAAAATCAGGAAACACATTTATTTAACCTAACGCGGCAGTCCGAAACAAAGTCAAGGCGAAAGCAAACTGGATGCAGCCATCTGAGCCAGAGTCCGTAAGACTAAAGAGGTCCAAATGGTCCCCAACCCGTCAGATCAAGACATGATAGATAGACATGCAAGCCAACTACCATAGGAAAGTCTATCACAATCGTCAATCAACCTTTCGGTAGACCGAACTTGAGGAAAAACTCAGCTCCTTAGTAACATCAGTCATCCCTCTGACTCTCCATTTTGGGGGGTGAGCTACCTATCAGGTTATGATGATTCGCCATATGCTTGATAACTCAACATCACTTAGCTGATAGAAGCTCCTCACTAGGGACCAGAAGGTTAACATAAATGTTGGATTAGTTGATCGAAAAAGCCTAGCCGATTGAGTTAATCTTGTCCACCCGAAAGCAATTGAAGGCCAGCGACAACCTCTACTCAATCGATTGAAAAGAACCTACCGAACAGAGATCCACTGAACTCAACCAATCGAGTTAAAGGGCAGCCAAGCCATAAGTCATACATGTAAAATACATAAAATATCTTATATCGCCCTCATTAAAGTAGGGACACACGATTAACTTCACATATTAGACCCTCTCATGTATAAATAGGAGGATTATTTTATGTGAAAAGGTCAATGGAAAAAGACTCTCTATTGTTCATTATTGCACATCTCTCTCTCTCTCTCTCTCTCTCTCTCAATCTAACTCTTAAGGTATTATTGACGGACAGATCATGATTCAACATAATAATATATATGATTCATTTTTAATTAAAATAACTATATTCGTATTACATGATTAGTCATCAACAACCGTTTAAGTTTGCTTAATTAAATTTCAAAATTATGTCATATTTCACCATATAATTTATATTATTATTAAAAATGAATTCGTTAATTCTACAAAACATCTAGCTTTTCATATTCTTTATAACTATGCCTTAAAAGTTAAATGACAATTACATATACAATTAATAATTCCCACTCCTAAACCACTTCCATTTTCTTGTCTTTCTTTTTTTCATTTCTTTTTCTTTTTTTTTTTGCAAGTAAAGGTTAAAAGTAAAATTATTTGATAGACTCACCAAAAAATTATTATCTTTTCATGCTCATTGAAACTAATTATATTATTTTTTTAAATTTTCCAAGAATATTTTTGGTTAAATTTGGATCATAATTGTATACAAGTAAATATTAGCACGAATCTAAAAGGGATCAGATGATCCGAGGAGACTCTTGTTTCCGATCAATATTCCAAGCTAAAGGTTATTAAACGATCAATTAACTTAGCCCGCTTACCGAGATCACAAAAATCCAATCAAATCTAGACGATCTGTTGAATCAGACGACCTCATAATCGATCAGGAACGAGGCAACCGGTAGTTGGAAGTAATATCAGTTTAGTTATACATTTTGTCCAATGGACGCTACCATTTGTAAAAGTGGTGCCCATTCAGTTATTAATATTAAAGAATTAGTTAAATCAACTGCCCAAGGTTAGAGAAATGATATGGAATACCCATTGATTGTGAAAATAAAAAGGGTGATATTGTAATTGTATACTGAAGCTACTTATGGTTATAAATAGGGGCTATTTTATGAATAAATGTTATACTATCAATTTCTAAAATTTAGCTTAGTCTTGTGTTTTCCCTCTTTATCGTTTATTTTGTGCTCTAAAGTCTCGAGGCATGCCTACTATGACATTTTAGGATTTAACATCCTAAATGAATGTGTTGTGAGCGTGGACATGCCACAGACGAGAAAAAAAGGCATATACTAGACGGAGAGACACAACGACAATGAAATCCACTCAAGAGTTCGTCAACAACAAATGCAAGACTTACAAAATCAGATGTTCAGTCGGTTTAATGCCCTCCAAGAGGCAATTACGCAAATGCAAGATCAACCACTTTCCCCAACAGCAGAATTTTGAGGAACTCAACCTTGCGGGGAGCAAACCCGAGAGGAACCACTAGTTCTAAGTGGTCGGAGAGTGATTCCGACAGTCGACGAGCAGGAAAATTCCCAGCTTGAGTATGTTGGGTCTGCACTAGTAAAGAGGAACCATAACTAGTTGACGCAAGATGAGGCACCTCTTGAGCAAAAAAAATCATTTTTTTGGTAGATTCAAGAAGATGAACCACCAACAAAATTTTGGCCTCCACATTTGGACTCTTATAATATCCGACCAATTACGTTGCTTCATTTGAATCAACGATCGGAATGTTGCAGATAAATGATGCCATAAAGTGTTGATTGTTTTTAACCACCCTGAAGGAGATGACTCTTCGGTGGTTCAATAACATGCCGCCATAGACTATATCCTCTGAGTTCAAGAAAGTGTGCGTGGCTCACTTCGCTAGCATCCAAAAACCAAAGAAAAAAGTTTCAGGCCTTGTTATTGCTCAAGCCGGGTGAGATCGAAAGCCTTTGTTCTTACATCACTCGTTTTCAGAAGGAAATGTTGGAAGTCCAATACTTATGCCTAGTCATCCCCCCAACTGCCTTGCCACAGGGAGTGAGAGCAACTCACTTCAAATTCGATTTTGATTTGTGTGAACCCAAAACGTTGGTTGAATTGATTGAGATCCCCAACAATTATATTGCCGTCGAGGAGTATGTCAATGGTCCCTCTAAACAGAGAAAACAAAGAGAACTAATAGACAATCAAAGAAAATGGCTGCTTAGAGCGAAAGGTGCAAGGTGAGCAACCAATAGCCTTCCGCTTGTGCAAAATATGAGGACGACCGGAATCGTAGAGGAGAGCAGAGAGGGACTAACGATTGGAGGGGCCAAGCTCGGTACTATGAGTGACCGCACATGCACCAGGAGATGAAAGGAATGATACCACTCAGGTTCTCGATGGCTAAATTGGTGGAACCTATCCATAATAAGAAGTATTTTATGAAGCCAGTACCGACAAGAACCAGAGCTTCCCTCCGGAACCCCAACAAGTATTGTCAGTATCATCAGAACCACGACCACGATACCGAAGAATGTCGACTTCTAAGAAATCTAGAGGAGGACTTGATCTACGCTAAGGAATTCATTGTAGTTGGAGCAAACAATGAAGAAGAATTGGGCGAGCCAGTACGAGCAACTCATTACACGTTCTGGGCTTATTCCAACTATCTTTGGTGGGAGGAAATTAACTTGCTGGGCCAATCAAAAAAGGCTCCAATCAGGAGAGGTGCTCACTGTCGTCTCTATCAAAAAATAAAATCATCTGCCTATCTTTACTGATGGGGATTTGTTGCCGAAATAAAATCAACATAATGATGTCATTCTTGTCACGACGC
>NW_018164730.1:158349-158974 GCF_001263595.1 Phalaenopsis equestris | reverse complement strand
ACGACGCTCATAAATAACTTCCAGGTTGGTAATTTTCTTATTGATATAAGTTCTGTTAATATTCTTTTCAAAATAGTGTTAGATAAGATTAAGTTAAAGACTAGCTGGTTTTTAGCACCGATCAGATCAATATTCAATTTTTCTGGTGAACGAAAAGAAGCCCTGGGTGTTGTAGCACTATGCATCTCCCTGGGCGAGTAAAAGAAACAGTTCAACAGTACTAAGGACTTCTTAGTGGTCGAATCACCTCTGAGGTAACATACCATTTTTGACTGACCATTGCTAAATAACTATCGGGCAGCTGCCTCGACTTATCATGTAGCTGTCAAATTTCTGGTCGGTGGAGAAGTCATTAGAGTTCGAGGAAATTTTGAGCAATCCCAAAGAAGTTGTCTGCAAGCTGTCACCAGCGTGGAGCGAAATGCACTCAATATACAAGGCTGAGAGGAAGGGGGTTTCGAGACCAAAGAGACAATCCTTGAAATACCAACGTCAACCGATGACCCGAATAATTTTTTCCTAATAAGTGATCATTTTGATGCAGATACTAAAACAAGCTAATCCAATCTCTTGACAAACATCAAGATCTCTTTAATTGGACTGTAGCGAAAATGGTCGGAATGCC
>NW_018164730.1:114840-158339 GCF_001263595.1 Phalaenopsis equestris | reverse complement strand
GAATGCCGATCGATGTGGCGTGCCATCATTTGAACATTAATCCATCAGCCTGACCGATGCAGCATAAAATTCGATCGTTTGCAAGAACCCTGCAGATCTGATCGCTGAAAAAGTGAGGAAGCTGAAGGAGGCTGGTTATATCAGAGAGGTCCATGACAAGTGAAGGATGTGTGTGAATTTTATGAGCTATTGGCATGAATTTTTGATGACTCAAGTGTAGAGTGTTCACCTGCATGAGTCAGGGTATTCTAAGGTTCATTCGTAGTATCTAGTAGCTCAAGAAACCCACTCGAGACCTTCTGGCACTTGTTTGGGGCAAGTAGCTAGGTTCAGTAGTGATTCAGCCATACTCGGGAAAATTTACTTCGTCAGGCCCATCTAGGACGTGAGGTGTGGTTGGTGCCTAATTTGATGATTAAAAGTCACCACACATCCATTCGAAACCTCCCACAACCATAGGAAGTCACGAAGTCCACCTACTCGCGGTACAAAAAAATTAGGGTTCGAGACACCCTATCTGCACCACCGTTTTAGAACGACCATTGACAACGATTTATCCAGTGAATGACCGACGAGAATACTTCATTTTGAAGTTATGAGCCTATATTTCACTCACATGGAGTGTTCCATAGCTTCCGGGTCAAAAAAAATATTTCGCCAGGCGTTCTCGGTGAAAATTATGGTTTCGAGCTACACTAATCCCTCGGGGCTGACCCTGAAGGCACACACACCCAAAATACCTTTTTGGGCCGTTGAGTGCAAGCCCCCATAGGTCTACCACATGATTTGAAAATTTGGCACAGACCTGACATCTAGTCGCCATAGAAACAGGGCACCAAGCCCCCAAATCAGGATTTTCAGAGAGCATGGTGCCGCCTGGGTGGCACCAAGGCCCCAATATGCTTAGCTGGCGCCTTGGAGCTAGAGTGAGTGACTCCTAGGCGGTGGCCATCTTCCAGGTGTGATTTCAAGCCATGTTTGACATTGTTTTGAAGCCATGAGTAGCCAGGGTGGTGAAATTTCCCCTTTTACCCTCTTTTGGGGGGGGGGGCATTTTGGTCATTTCTAAAGGGGAGAGGGGTTTAACCTAACCCCTAACTCTCATCTTCGCGAGCTCCCTATTCCCCCGATCAGGGGGTTCCGCTCCGTCTTCTCCTCCTTCTTCAGTTAGGGTTAGAGGGAGAGCTCTTAGAGGAGGGTCTTTTGGAGGCCTTGTGAGGCTTTAGAGGTGCTTGGGAGTGAGCCTTTCGGAGAGAAAGCAAGCGGAGGGGTTCTCTGCCCCTAGTGTGTGTTGTTTTTCTACCTGTTTTATGTTAATTTAAATCCACGGTAATAGTGTCAAGAACTTGACTCGTCCCAAAATTACGCAGTAATTTTGTTTTTCAAAAATATAGCCAACAAGTTGACCCAATTTATATTAAGTATTTAATGTGCAAAATAGAAATGTTATATAAAATATATAAAATAGTTCGCACATTAGGAGTTCTAAGCAAGTGCCCGTATCGCTTCAAGTAGTATAGGGCTTTCTTTAAAAACCCCAGTATCGATCCCACGAAGAAGCGATGTAAGAAATCCCTTAGGCTAATTCTAGTCTTCTACTATAAACAATTAGTTTGGAAGGTTGATTAAAGTGGTTTTAATGTATGCTAACGAAACTAAGTTTACTAAATTAATTTTTAAACTTTAAAGTTTAATTTACTAAGACTAAACAAAGTTTTGTGAAGAAAAGTTCAAATTTAAAAAAGTATCATTCCCACCACAATGAGTTTATGGTAAAATGAGATGAGATAAATGGTTTAAATATGTATTGTGTCAAATATGAGCAATTTTAATTCTCTATCCTGATTCAGTGTTAAAGAGAATCACGTGGTTAGGCTAGAAGGATACTGGCTCCCACTCTAGAGCTCCCACTTCCCTTCTCCTGAAGGCTAACACTCGCTTTAGTTCTTAAACACTAAGGCCAAATTGGGGACTTTAGCCTATCACTCTAAAATCTCTAATTCTACGCCAAACAATGTATATTTCCTTATTTATTTGCACTTAATTCCATGAACAAAATACTCCTCCATGAAATTAAATGTGATTCTCACTCTGTTGTAGAACTCATATTCCATTTCCCAGATCATATGTTTCACAACAGATTTTAACATTTCAATTTGTCAGATCGAAAAGTAAATTAAGAACGGAGTGAAAAAATCATCACAATTTATTTTATATTTTAAAACGACACATCCAAATTATCTCTTCATTTCAACATATCTTAGAGTAGGGAGAAAGATAAAGAAAATTAGTCAAAACTTATGAGGAAGATAAGACAAAACATAGATTTTATATAAAAAAAATAAGTTTACAAAATAAAGAAATGAAAGAACACAACTTATATTAGACTTCTCTTCAAGCAAATCCCTAGAAGTTCTCTTGTAGCACTTTCTTTCTTTACAATCAACACTAAATTCTCTTTTAGAAGTATAATGAAGAAGAAACGTCTCACCTTCCTTCTGCTCTTACAATTCTTCAAGAAAATCCTCTCCACATACAAGAATTTACTCTACAATGCACTCGCACACACACACACACACACACACACAAGCCCCCACACACCATGAGAGGCGTCAAGCCCTCTTTCTTAAAGAGACACCAACTCCCTCCTTTTTCCCAAGAGATAAATCTATTCATCCAAAAGACATGTCTCTTCATTCAAGAGTCTTCTCCAAGTGTCTAGATACATTAAATCACTTCATGGGGTGTTTGAATCACTTGGGAGCTTTCTAAAACATCAAAATCCGCCAAAAATTGGTCCACAACCGTCCCGGGTGTTGTTGGCATTGGTCTGGGCGCCATCAGCGCCACTTTTCGTCGCTTCTCTGGACTTTGGAGCCGTCGGCGCCGGTCTACATCAGCTCCACGGTTTCTCTCCGTTTCAGTTGTGTTTCGTTCCTAACAAATAGACCTACAAAATAAGCATGAAAATAACATCTCTTTAAAGTTTAATTTTATTCAAAAATATGTGAGAAGTGTAAATGAGATTAATCATAGAAAGACATATCGAAATGAGTTTGGACAAAATTTTCTTTCTTGTTCGTTTTTGCTTCAAATTGCACCGTTCTTGCTTCTTTTTCTCCAAAACTTCATTTCTTGTCGCTGGAGCAAAAAATATGCAAAATATCTTCCTTTAAAGTATAATATCATTAAAAATCATTAAAATTGAGCATAAAACATATATGAAAAAGTAATCAGTTTTTAGGTGTATTATCTCCTCGGCATACCATTTTATTTGGGACACTGTTGCCACGACATGCCCGCCTCCGGATCATTGCCTCCTCAACATATCCTTTTGTTTGGGTCGCCGTCATCACAACATGCCCACCTCCGGGTCACTGCCTCATCGACATACCCTTTTGTTCTGGTAATTGTCATCACGACATGCTCACCTCCGGGTCACTGCCTCTTCGGCATACCCTTTTGTCTAGGTCGTTACTGCCATGGAATGCCCACCTCCGGGTCACTACCTCCTCGACATATCTATCTTTCGGGCCACTGCCTTCACAACATGATCGTCCTTTTTGAGTCACTGCCTTCACAACATACTAAACCTCACCACTTTGGAGAACTCCTGTCATATGTTTGTTACATATCCTGCATGTTTGCATGAGTGCTTGGTAAGTGCCTCTCACGTAAATAGTGAATTGTTTTCATAGGTATCATTTTACTCGATGCAAACTCACATATGATTAGTGTTTGCTGGTCGCATGACACCTTGGGTTCCTCGGGCAGGCATAATTCCTCTTCATAAGTAGTTTGTTTTACTGATATATCTCGTTACTGTGTGTCATGTTGCATGTAGCATCCTTGCACTCATTTGTATGATGTGTGTTCACCCTTTCGGGCGCTTGTTGTGGTTGTTTCATACTTCGATCGAACAATCACAATGCGGGCTTCTTACATGATTGTATGCTTGCCCATTCGCCTAGATGATTGTCCTACCCATTAGAAGTGTGACCAGTTTGTTGATCGTGATACTTAAACGAGTGTTTCCTATGAGGATGCCTGCACGAGCAGTGTAAGTTTCTGTATCACGAGCAACAAATATGTATGACTGTGTTAAGTATCCAAGGGCTCTAAAGTGCATCATGTACGTCATGGACCCACATCGTAGGTTTGCTATTTTAAAAGTATGAAAAATGGATATTTTTATTACTTATGTATTATCTGCCCTACTTTTTAAAGTATATATACGCTAAACCATATGTGAGTCCACCTCTTGTAAAATGTCACCCACTTTCTCGTGTACTTTAGATCCCTGGGATCTTCACAGGGTCGACGTGGCGACCCTGTCAAAGTCATATGGTAGTCGAAGAATTTACCCTATTAAATTAGGTGTTATGTTAGACCATTTTTTGTTAGATGATGTGCTAGGATAGGATCTAGGGTGCTAAATAGTCTTTTTTATGTCTCACTATTGTTCATTGTTGGATTGGTTGTTCTAGACATACATTCTTCTTTTGCTTTGTGCTTTGGGTGTGCCTGCATGCTTGATATGCATGGTAGCATGTTAGTGAGCTTTTCTGCAGGGAGTCGTTCCTTTATATGCACACACACAAATACATAAAAGGGCGAGCATGTAATGATTTCTAATGTTTGCAGGTGTTGCTTAGCTCCCCCCATTAGACACGACTGATTATGCATTGTATGGCTTCCCTGCTAACGCTTGTTTCATGCAGGTCGAGTCCTTTTTTTTTAGTTTTCCTATATACTTTTAGAGTCGTTGGAGAGTTCAATAATAGAAATAAGATACGAGCACAAGTTTCGAGACGCTTTGATGCGAGAACCATGTGACGAGGACTAGGAGGAGATGCTCATGTCATGTATCTTAATTCTTCATTTCATATTGATGTATATAATTTGGACCGGACATGTATATGTGGAGTCCGACAGCTCATTTTTTTCTAGAATATGTTGTCGACCCAGCAGCATCGACGATTCATATTATTTGATTTTGTCTTGTTTTATTTTATGTCTTTTTGCATGTTTGGATTGTTTTCCTTATTTATTTCTGTGATTTGTCTGCTAATGAAGATGCAATATAGACCCTTTTGAACTTAAAATTTTAATTTTTCTACAAAATCTTAAATAAAATATTTAAAACAATTAAAATTTTGGATTAAAATAATCAAGACTTTAAAATTTGCACTTTTATTTTCTTGCATGGTCTTCGGGCCGATTTTAAAATGGGCTGCATGAATGGTCATCTCCAAAGTCATATTAATAGAGCCTCCACAATAATTAAGGACCATTTTAGACAATTGCATTCATATTTACATGTCCCGCTTCTCCAACCCGACTGACACATCATACCTTTTCCTATATATGTGGTTATCTAGTGCAACCCAACCCAGATGGGGTGTAAGTCCTTTTGTTGAGAGTATTTACAACATTGTCGCTGAACCTCCAATTCCCTTCATTTCCTGAGACATTTTTGCTACTTTGACAGTTATAAGTCCCACCTTTTGGAGCTCCAGTTTGTAGTCATATGATAGAGTTCCATTTCTTTGAGCTTAGGGCTACCGAGATTCCCCGTGGAAGATACAATTCACGGATTGCTGAGCGGGGATCTCAGGACGTGTTGGGTCGAATTCCTTCATGACCAGGTGAACTTAGGGTCCTAGTGGCTTGGGATGACGGATCTGTGGTACCCTGATTCAGCTACCTCTACCTCATAAGATTACTCTAACTTTCTTGTTGTTGAGCCCCTTTGAACACTGTCGCTTTTTTGAATTCGTCGATACCATCTTGATGAGTCGATGCCGATGAGTTGTCGCCCTTTTGGGATACAATGATTTGTCTTCTACCCTTATGACCCAAAAGTGCTTTGACATATTGGAATATCCTCGTCAAGATGATTAATGTTATTATGTGGGCTTCGAATGCCGATGAGCCCTACCCATTTGGGATGTGAGAGATTCACTCTCTGTTCGATGGCTTGGCGAGAACCTTGAAGCATCAGACATTCGCACACGAAATAACCTTCATTTGATGACCTATTTCCTCAGGTTCATGATAATATAAAGCGAGACCCCTTTTATCGAGAGTATTTATGGGTATCCCTTAGGATGTAATTAACTAGTATGAACACGTTTCTTTGGGAATACTCTTAACCCCAAAATATGCACATACACCTAAATCTCTGCTTATGGGTAGTCTACATGGTATTCTTTCACGGATATTGGTCCAAGATGCCGCCCAATCTTATTTGGGCGGACATTCTTGACCTTTACTTGCAAGGGTTTACCACATGTAGGCTCTCCACGATTTTCTTTTAATCTCATTCTCTGTACTAGGAGTTTCACTCATATTATCGTGACAAAATTTTCTTCCTTCAAGTCACAGTTAAGCCTTTTGTGAGAGCTTAGTTTTCAGTTCATGCGTTGGTTGCTAGGGGTAGCAACTCGATCCATTTGTCCTTTCTCTCACCCTCGATAGTTTGGTTGTTGCATTATCGTGTGCACCGCTGTCATTGTACCTTGTGATTTGTTTACTAACCTTTTCTTATTTCTAGTCATTGTTTCTTTTTGCCCCGCACTGCGCAAGAGCAAAAAGATGGTCACGATTGCTAATGATGAGGGGAACTCCTTTTCCCTCTCCCTAAGCCTTTCTTATTAAGGAAAGTGTGGGGTGAAGTGTCAATAACCTACATGAGAGCTTTCCCCTTTTTCTCTTTGCTGGAGGATTATGAATCTTTTTTGGCAGGGGGAAGAGGAACTAATTCTAGAGCAGAATCTGCACTTCTTCTAGAGGAGGACCCTGATAGATTAATGGGAGAGTGATGGCAGGCTTCGACCCTTGCGAATAAATTAAGGAGAAATTTTTGGGATGATGGTCGGTTGGTTGTAATGAGGATGGATGTGCGCTGCTAGGAAGATGGGATGTTGGATGTTCCCTCTTTTTCCCTAAGAAGTTTCGCCCTCAAAAGCACTCGATCCCAAGTAAGATGATGTCCCAGGGGTCATACCTACACCCGGTGGGAAATTTTTAGGTTTTCACGCAATAATAGTAATCACCTCGGTTGATACTTTTTGTATCACACTGGTCATTTCTGACTTGAAGGAAATAAAAATATGCATAAGTAATATTGGCTCCTGTGGTGACCACCTTCCAGGTTCTCCTTTGGTTCGCCCCCGCTTTAAGATAGCGAGCTTACCCTTTAGTTTCCTCTTGAATGCTTTCTCCTCCACTTCTTTCACACTGGAAGCTTATTTGTCATATGAGGCTCTCCACAGTTCTTCTCATTCGACCAAATTTATCCAGTTGTAAAACCCAGTCAATAAATCTTTGATTGGTGTACCAAAGGATAGATAACAGATGCATTTTGATCTTTTCCTTGTCAGCCACGAGATAGTTCAGATGCGTCTTGGTCTTGATCACCGCCACATCCCAAGGGGTGACTAATCCCTTAGCCGTTGGTGCAAGATTTGACTAGAAACTGTTTCTTCCAATATTTTATTTTGTTCTCCAACCCGAGGAGTTGGAGTTTGTAACCGGCGAAAAACTGTGCGAGCCCTTCCTTGTCGATCTTGAATGAAGTAATAGTTGAACATGTATGTTGACCAAGGGATAGTCGATCAGTGGAAAAAATAATGAACATCATGATCTCAATGATAAAATTTGGCACGACTTGAACCATAATCATCTCATACTGATTTAAAATGCCCTTTAACTCGATGTAAAGTGGAAGTCGCGGGCCTCATCGAAATTGATCCCGGTAGAACACCAGGTCATTTCCAAAGTTGTTCGTCACTCAGTTAGACCTCCCTATGCCCCGAAGCATAATTGTCTTATCAAAAACAAATTTCATTAGCTTCTGCATATCTTCCTCAGTCAGCACAAAAGCCTCCGTTGCAGGGTAGGTAGGTGTCGAAAACTCTAGGAGAATACTTACGAGCCATAGAGAGAAAAGGGGAGAGAGAAAATCACAAAAAATTTTGGGAAAAGTTTCAACCCTAGCACGCCACGATCTATTTATAAGGCAGGGAGCAAGAGTCGAAGCGTTCAGAGGCCATCATTCCAAATATCTTGATATTCAAAAAGGGGTCACACCACATCAACTCAAATATAAATATAAATATACAAATTATAATAGAAATTCATTTCATTTAAAAATAAAAGGAACAGTTACATGAAATATTAAAAAAGAAAATATTTAATAAAGGAGTCCTTAGCCACTTAAGTCGAGACATATCCCCGACTAAGTAACCACTTAAACAAAAGACAGACATCAAGCCTCCTGAGATAATTGCCCTGATCGATTTCTTGTTGAGTCCGACCAACTTGCAATTCAGCCTGGAGAGCCACCACCTCATTGCAAAGAATCTATATCTCCTCTTCCATCCTCAACTCGGACCTACAGATCCTGAATGACATCATTATCCGGTCCTTTGGCGGTGCTTTCAAAAGAGTCTGCCTGATTCACTCTATGCGTTAGCGATCCGAAAGACTTGTTGACCGCCATCCACCCCGTGCGAAGTATTGAAAAGATCGGCTAGCTGATTGCTCAAGTTGCAGGTCAGCGGTTAATTCTCTCCGGCCATCTGGTGAAGCACAACTGCTATTATAAGTTCAACAATAACATCGACCGACCCCAACATGGGAGCACTTACTTTCCACACTTCGAGTGGAGAAGCATCAGAAGTCACTGTTGTATTAAGTTGTTCGAGGACACCAACCGCTTCTTGCATGATCGAGCCTGCCTAACGAACCTCTTCTACGACGATCGAAACAAGATCCGTGAGAGAAGCCGAAAGCCCAAGTTTTCACTCCATCCTTGTTGCTTTTTCTGGTCGATTCGCATCGGGACCAGAAAAAGATGTGACTTGATTATTTAAGTCGATCACATGATCCTTGTGTTTCTTCTTCCTACCACCACAATTTTCTTCTTTGTCTTTTTGCTTACAAGAGTTAGAGGAGGTTGAGAGGGAGTTGAAATTCTTTTAGAGCCATCCAAAGCACCTCATCATCAAAGCAATCTGAGGCTCTCACGTCAGACATGGAGGGGTTATGAATCCGAGATAAGAGCTATAAGGGAAGAGTATTGACCCTATTTATAAAGATTTCATGAACACAAAAAAATTAGGAAATAATGATTATGCTTTTATAAGATTTGATTAATTATTTTATTATCCTTTTGTTGTCATAAAAAAAACAAGAAAATTGGGGAACTAACATGTATACAACAAAAATGTTAGCATGAATCCCAAAGAGATCAAACTGTATGAGGAGACTGTTATATTTTTATTTATAACTCACATTTAATTTAATAACTTATGAGATTTATTTTTGATAACTTAAATTATTAATTTTCTTAACTCATAACTTATGTCATAAATTATGACAACTTATGATATTAATTTTGATAACTTAAGTTATTTATTTTCTTAACTCATAACTTATGTCATAACTTATGATATTTATTTTTGTAACTCATATAACCCCTAAAATAAATAAATGTTACTAACTTATGTCATTGACTTTATTAATACAAATCAATTAATTTATTAAATTATCATATATCATTATCATAAATCCTATTGGTTAGTAACCCCCTTGATGGATGATGGTTAAATAGAGCATGAATTTGAGAATGGGTCCTCTCTCTACCTAACACATCCCGTACATTTCTATTCATCATAAAGTACAGAAAGTTTCAAGGGATTAGAGAGAGAAACTTTATCTCTTCAAGATCAAATTTCTTCAAAATCAAATTTGTTCATCATGAATACATATACGTCACTTTATTTTAGATATGAAAAAATCCTGAATTTAAAAGATCTTGACTATTATGTGTTTTTTTTTTTAAATTTGTGTTATAAAGTTGAAACATGAATTTTCTAACATGTGGTATCATATCATTGATTACTAAATTTATGATTTTTCATATAATTTTATTTATGTTAATTGTAATAAATTTCCGCTTAAATTTCTGTAATAAATTTCCGCTGTGAATTAGATTTTTAATTAGATCAATAAAACTAAAGTAAATTGATGTGATTGAAATTATTATTTATTTAATGTCTATGTAATATTTAATTTGTTAGTCACCAAAGTCACCAAAATAATAAGTTTAATAGACGTGAAATGAAAAAAATTTAATTAATCAAGAGTATGTGATGCTTGTTATGAAATAATTTAATATTTTATTAAAAAAAATTAAAATTCATTGATTTTAAAATATTTTTAGATCGCCTAAAAGTTGATCATTTGTTTTATAATCATTGAATATAATCGTAGTCTATTTATATACTAAGTTAAAGTATGTTTATATATCCAAAGATAATGGACATGTCTAACTTGAGTACAAACAATTATCAATTATATTAAATTTAAGTCAAGCATCAATTATATTTATTATCGTGTATTGTTATATCACCCAAATGAGATTTCAATACACTATTATTATTATTATCATTATTTTAATCTGATTTTATATGAGTATGTATGTAAGTTTAATGTTTGAAGCACTAATGTACGAGCATGTTTTATTTATTTGCAGTAATTACTCCTGTTTCTCTTCATTCGCAAGCTACATCTATTCAAACTTTCAATGGGTTTAATTTCTCTGAATGGCGTGAGCAAGTCCAATTTCACCTTGGTGTTCTGGATCTTGATTTATCACTTACGACTGAGAAACCCCTTGCTCTTACTGATTCTAGCAATGTTGAACAAATATCTTTCTATAAAGCTTGGGAAAAATCGAACAGATTAAGCTTAATGTTTATGTGAATGACTGTAGCAAACAACATAAAGTGTACATTTTCTAACACTGAAAGTGCTAAGGAATTTATGAAATTTGCTAAGAATTGTTCTCAGTCTGACTCTGCTGATAAGTCTCTTGCTGGGACACTATTGAGTACGTTAACCAACATGAAATTTGATGGTTCTCGTATCATGCATGAGCATGTCGTTGAAATGACGAACATAACAACAAGACTTAAGATCATAGGAATGGAAGTGAATGAAAATTTCCTTGTGCAATTTATCATTAGCTCCTTGCTTCCTAAGTATGGTCCATTTCACATGAACTACAACACTATGAAAGATAAGTGGAATGTAAATGAACTACAATGTATGCTCATTCAAGAGGAAACACAGCTTAAGAAAGGAACAAATCACTCCATTAATCTCATGGGTCATCAAAGAAGAGCTGTAAAGAAACCTGGAAAGAAGAATGGGCAAGCAAGGACCACTAAAGATTAATGTGTCATCTGCCCCAATTCACAAAGAGGAATATAAAGGAATTAAGTGTCACTTTTGCAGAAAGCCTAGACACTATCAAAATGAGTGTCAAAAGCGCAAAGATTGGTTCGAAAAGAAAGTTAAACCTTATAATACTTGGTGGATTAATTCTAGTTGTACCACTCATGTTTCTAATACGATGCAAGGATTCCTTACAACCCAAATCATAAACCCAAATGAACAATTTGTCTTCATGGGAAACCGAGTCAAAGTGCCAGTTGAAGCTATTGGAACCTATCGGTTGATTTTAGATACTGGACATCATTTAGACATTTTAAAAACATTTTATGTCTCATCTGTTTCTCGTAATTTGATTTCATTGTCTAAACTTGATTCTATTGGATAATCATTTAAATTTGGAAATGGTTGTTTCAGTTTGTTTAAACACAATCATCTCATAAATTCTGGTATACTTTGTGATGACCTATACAAACTTAAACTTGATAACCTTTTCTCTGAGAATTTAATGACTTTGCATCATAATATTGGTACTAAACGCGGTTTTATGAATAAAAGTTCAACTTATTTGTGGCATAAACGTGTTCATATATTCAAAGAAAGAATTGAAAGATTAATAAAGAATGAAATCCTTAATGAATTAGATTTTACTGATCTTGGCATCTATGTGAATTGTATTAAAGGAAAACACATAAATCACATACTTAAGAAAGCCGCCACAAGAAGTATACAACTCCTTGAAATTATACACACTGATATTTGTGGACCTTATGATGTTCCATCTTTTGGTGGAGAGAAATAGTTTATCACATTTATTGATGATTTTTCACGTTATGGGTATGTCTATTTATTGCATCAAAAATCTCAAGCTATAGATGCCTTAAAGGTGTATACAACTGAGGTTGAGAAACAATTAGACAGAAAAGTGTAAATTATCAGGTCTGATAGAAGCGGTGAGTATTATGGAACTTACAATGAATATGGACAATGCCCAGGTCCATTTGCTAAATTCCTTCAAACTAATGGCATATGTGCTCAATACACTATGCCAGGAACACCACAACAAAATTGTGTTGCAGAAAGGCTCTAATGGAAATGGTTAAGAAATGGTTAAGAGTATGATGAGTAATTCTTCTTTACCCTCATCATTGTGGATGCATGCTTTAAAGACCGCTGCATATTTATTAAACATGATTCCTAGTAATGTAGTTCCAAATACTCCTTTTGAACTGTGAACAAGAAGGAAACCTAGTTTAAGGCACCTGCGTGTTTGGGGTTGTCCAGCGGAAATAAAGTTATATAATCCACATGAAAAGAAACTGGAATCAAGAACAACCAGTTGTTTCTTCATTGGTTATCCAAAAAAATCTAAAGGGTATAGATTTTATTATCCTAATCACAGTACAAGAATTATTGAAACTGAAAATGCTAAGTTCATTGAAAATGGTGAAGTTAGTGGGAGTTTGGAACCACATAAAGTGGAGATCCAAGAAATTAGGGTTCAAGTTCATTTAGCCAAAATTTCTTCTCAAGTTGTTATTTTTACAGTTGTTGAACATTTTGACAACTTACAAGAACAACAAATATATGATCAAATACCCCGCAATGAAACTGTTACTAATGAACCTACATTAGATGAACCACATGAAGTAGTACCTAGAAAGTCTCAACGACAAAAATGGTCTGCTATTTCTGATGATTATGTGGTTTATATTCATGAATCCGAATTTGACTTAGGAGTCAATGAAGATCCAGTTTCATTTTCACAAGCCATAAAAAGTGCAGATTTTTCTAAATGGTTAGATGCAATGAAAGATGAGTTGAAATCGATGGATCAAAACAAAGTCTGAGATATCGTTGAATTGTCTGAATGTTGTAAAAAAGTCGAGTGTAAATGGGTCTTTAAGACAAAATGTGATTCGAATGGCAATATTGAATGATATAAAGCCAGACTTGTTGCCAAAGGTTTCACTCAGAAAGATGACATTGACTATAAAAAAACATTTTCTTATTTCATTTAGAATTATCATGACACTAGTAGCTCATTATGATTTGGAGTTACACCAAATGGATGTGCAAACTGCCTTTTTGAATGAGAATTTAGATGAAGAGGTCTACATGAGTCAACCTGAATGATTTTTGGTTGAAAGAAAGGAACACATGGTGTGTAAACTTAAGAAACCAATATACGGACTTAAGCAAGCTTCCCGACAATGGTATCTTAAGTTTAATGATACCATCACGTCCTTTGGATTTAAGGAAAAATTATTGATCAGTGTATATATCTAAAGGTCGGTGGGAGTAAAATTATATTTCTTATTCTGTATGTTAATGACATTTTGCTGGCTACTAATGATCTTGGTTTATTATATGAAACCAAAAATTTTCTCTCTAAGAACTTTGAGATGAAAGATATGACTGAGGCATCCTATGTGATTGGAATTAAAATATTTCATGATAAATCACAAGGATTGTTAGGGCTGTCTCAGAAAATATATATCGAAAGAGTTCTTAAGAGATTCAATATGGAAGGTTGCTCAGCAAGTGTTGCTCCAATTCAGAAAGGAGATAAATTCAGCCTTATGTAGTGTCCAAAGAATGATTTGGAACATAAACAAATGGATGAAATTTCTTATGCATCTATTGTTGGAAGCTTAATGTATGCTCAAACTTGTACCAGACCAGACATTAGCTTTGTTGTCGGGATGTTGGGCAGGTATCAAAGTAATCCAGGAATAGACCATTGGAAAGCTGCAAAGAAAGTTTTGAGGTATCTACAAGGAACAAAGGACCACATGCTCACTTATAGAAGATCTAAAGATCTTGAAGTGATAGGATATTCAGATTTTGTTGGATGTGTTGATACCAGAAAATCAACATTTTGTTATCTGTTCCTTTTGGCTGAAGGAGCAATCTCATGGAAAAGTGCGAAGCAGACTATCACAGCTGCTTCCACTATGGAAGCTGAATTTTCGGCTTGCTTCGAAGCTACAATTCAGGGTTTATGGCTGCGTAATTTTATTTCAGGACTTGGAATTGTCGACAGTATTGCCAAGACGATGAAAATTTATTGTGATACTCCACAACAGTCTTCTTTTCCAAAAACGACAAGTATTCCAAAGGTGTTAAACACATGAAATTAAAATATATTGTCGTTAAGGAAGAAGTTCAGAAACATAGGGTGTCAATTGAGCATATTAGCACCATCTCATGATTGCAGATCCTTTGACAAAAGGGTTGTCACCGAAGACATTTAACGAACATATCGTGAGAATGGGCATTACCAAAACCCTTTATTAGTTTTAAGTTCTCTATATTTTGACATTTTGGGCCCAATTTTTCTTGTTTCTGATATTTATAAATCTTGTTTTTATCGTTAGTGTAAACTTTATGTTGCATGATGTTAAACAAAATTTATTTTTTAATAGACATTATGAGACTATGATGTTAATTCTCTTTATGCTAAGTATGTAATTGATATTGTGATACATAGAAGGGACTGTGTCGATAAATTGATGCACAACCGCCATGATTCATATTAATTTTATACTTATTAAATAATTTATGATTTAACCAATATAAAGAAGGATTTATCTTGCAGTATGTAATGCACTATTAAAATTAAGTGAGCCAAGTGGGATAATGTTATATTTTTATTTATGACTCACATTTATTTTAATAACTTATGAGATTTATTTTTGATAACTTAAGTTATTAATTTTCTTAACTCATAACTTATGTCATAAATTATGACAACTTATGATATTTATTTTGATAACTTAAGTTATTTATTTTCTTAACTCATAACTTATGTCATAACTTATAATATTTATTTTTGTAACTCATATAACCCTTAAAATAAATAAATATTACTAACTTATGTCATTAATTTTATTAATAAAAATCAATTAATTTATTAAATTATCATAAATCCTATTGGTTAGTAACCCCCTTGATGAATGGTGGTTAAATAGAACATGAATTTGAGAATGAGTCATCTCTCTACCTAACACACTCCGTACATTTCTCTCCATCAGAAAGTACAGAAAGTTTCAAGGGATTAGAGAGAGAAACTCCATCTCTTCAAGATCAAATTTTTTCAAAATCAAATTTGTTCATCATGAATACAAGTATGCGTCACTTTATTTTAGATATGAAAAAATCATGAATTTAAAAGATCTTGGTTATTATGTTTTTTTTTGAAATTTGTGTCATAAAGTTGAAACATGAATTTTCTAACAGAGACTCCTTTATTTCCCATCAGAATTCCATGCCAAAGGTTATTAAATGATCGGTCAACTTAGCCCGCTTGACAAGAAGATCGGAAATCTCATCGAAACTGCAGGATTGATTGAATCAAATGACTACCGCAAACGATCAAAAATAAGGAAACCGACAATTGGAAGTAAAATCAGTTTATTCATACATTATGTTCAATGAGCGCGATCATTTGTGATAGTGTCACTCATTTAGTTATTAATATTAAAAATGTAGTTAATTAGGAAGTAAAATTAACTACCCCTGGTCAGAGAAATGACAAAGAATACTCATTAACCGTAAAAATAAAGAGTATAATATTGTAATTGTATATTGAAGCTACCTATTGTTATATATAGGGGCTATTTTATGAATAAATGTTACACTTGATTTCTGTTAGTTCTCTATACCCAAATTTAATCACCAAGCAAATATGTATAGGTGGCCCTTATAAATTCAAGAGGTGGCTCCCACCATATAACACTTTGTCCCATCCAGAATTTAGGAGGTGGCTCTCATAGTGTAACACTTTGTTCTGTATAAAGCTTAATTCCCATATTCAAGCTAGTGTAATGCTTTGATATTATTTGTAACAGCCTAATCTCACATCCATAGTGATATTGACCGTTTTGCCAGATAACCTAACAATTTTTGCCCCATTGGTGTAACTTCCCAGAAGGTCACCCATCATTGTTAGTTCTCTAACCATTACACCAATCGGGTTAGAAATATAAGTGTTCAACTTCATTCCATTCAAGGGATTTCACAAGATTTGGCTATGTGAAAAGTTCAACCATGCTTCCTTGATCCTTATCAGGCGACCAAGAGAGCTAGTGGACTTGCATGCATTTTGACTCTTCGTTCAATACTTTCAAGAGTACACAACATCTGCCATGTCTCTATGCTACAATGCTATGTGTATGACAACGACTCTTATATCATCCAATGCGAGTCATTAGTGATATAAGAATACTTGAATTATTAAGTATACCATATCATATTTTGGAGCTTGAAGTTTGACAACTTCATCGTTGATCTATTCATGTTGTACTGATATTTTGGAAGAACTAGTCAGAGCAAGTAGCGGCCTAAGAGATTGAAGAAGTACTAACAGCGAAATACCCACAACTATTCCAAAACTAAGTTAAGAATTTTAGGACCAAATTCCATTAAAGGGGTAATATGTAAAATCCAAAATTTCATTTTAGCCTCCTCGGTCACCTCTCCATTTTCACAATTTTTTGTCTCTATGGTGCCACCCCACCTGATTGCATAAATCACTCACACTTTTTCTTCTATTCTTCGCTCACTTTCAAACCAACTTCCAAAAATTTTAACCACGCGACTCCTTCCTTTTTCTCCCCGCTAGCACCTTCATGATATGGATTCCTTTCCATTACCTCTTATGCAACTTTACAAACTTTCCACCACCTCAAATCCTTATACATTTGAAGACAAAGGGTTAGTATGTCGTCTTGTCTTGTTAGCCCCCCTACAACCATCGATCTATTAGCTTTCTCTCTCCCCCCCTCCTCGTTCTCTTTGACCAGGCCGATGTCAGAAGACTAAAACCACTCTCTTCCTCGATCGACTGGGCATTGTAAGCCCCCTCAATTCTTTATTTTTTCCTTATATTTTAATGAAAAAATTTTCTTTATATAATAATAATAATAAACTATGCCAATTATGTTACTCCTAATTTAATAAATAATTAAATTTAATTGCATAATTTTTTATATTATGAATTTCATTTTGTACAAGATCTAGTGGATAATGCCAAGTGAACCGTTAAAAAATTTGGAGTTTAGCACCTGTCTCAAATAAGTAACTGTTCTTTATTAGGAAATAAGCATGCCTTTTGTTATTAGAGGTGTTACCATTGCTCCTAGTATTAGATTCATAGTTACCTTGTAGGATTGCCAATCTAAACCTTTGTTTATTACAAGTATACTTATTTCTCCACTTGTTATGGATTCATTTATTGCTCATAATGAAATATATAATTGCATTATTTTATTATTGCACAACTCCTTGTATATTCCATTAATTATATAGCCCTTTTTTTTGGTATGTTGTTATTACGAATTACAACTAAATCTCTTGCACATTATAAGGTTTGAATTATTAAATATACAAAAAAATTCCGTTGAAAATTTTGTAATCATATGTTTTTTAAGTGATGGTTTATAAGTCAGTGAAACCCTTTGGACATTGGCTAACTGAGTTGATGGACCCACAAAGTGACGACTCTATAAGAAAATTTTTGGTTGTCTTAAGTTGGTGTTTAACTTCTCAATTTAAAATGTCCCATAAAACCAACTATATATAAATATAAATTAAAATTGAATAACAAATAACTATTAGGTTTTTTGCTAGTAAAACCTTATTGGATTCAAGGTGACCATATTAATTGTCAATGATTTCATATTTGGCCTTTTATAATATTATATATATGCATATAATCATACTGCATGCCCCAGTTCATTAGAATTAAAATCACTAAATAATGATAAAAAACTAATTATGTGTCTTTTGATAAACATATGATAATGATAGCATGTCAGTACATCACAAAAAATAGTTAAAACAAATTAATGACATTAATCTTAAGCATTTAGTTTTAAAAAAAATTAGTAAATTAACATGATCATAAAATAATATTCCTTTTTTTATTTCTTATAAATTTGACTAAACATCATTGCCATTTGTATTGCATGGGATACCTCTTTGTTATATCTTTATATAATCTCTACAATATATTGAGCACAACAAAAGAGAAGCACTAAAATATAAAACTTCCAAAGCCATAAAAAACATACAATTATTATGTAATTACATATCTACCAACTAAACTTTGATATTTAATTATGTAATAGCTTAGTATTCCTCTCAAAAAAGTTAATATCAATGATATTTTTGATGTGACCTTAAATATCAAGTCCATGTAGTTGATGGGAAAAGGCACAAGATTTTGTTGTTTGTATGTAAATCCCAAATCATTCAAGACCCTACACATCATAGTATTAAGTTTTTCAAAGATACATTTCTGAAAACAAAGATAAAAAGGAGGAAGATTTACATAAATACCGCTTAATTCCTATGCATTTACATATCTAACATGAACATGAACTTTTCACTTCTATGCCACCTTAACTAACATGAAAAGGTGTATTTCTTCTTCTTTTTTTTTCAAGTCAAAATAGTGCTATTTTTTATGTGATGTGAAAGATTTGAGCGGGATAAATGTAAAAATTAAAATTTGGGGGTTAGATATGTGAATGCATAGCGAAAAGAACGGTATGTATGTAAAAACCAAGTCATTGAAATAAAAAGAAATACTGGAATATACAAACTTCAACCATCTGCAAGCATAAAAATTTCAGAGAAAAGTGAAAACACAAACGACCAATGAATGAATACCCCTCTATCTATGTTTTGTTCCACTTCGTTTCAAAATGATTTGATCTGATGACTAAAACGATTTTCTAAGTTGCTAAATGAGCTAGAAGTGCCCATTCCCACTAAGATGGCAATAATTTCAGAAGCTGAGCATGCAATTTACAGGTTATTTAAAAAAAAAAAATTTAAATCGAAGAGAGTGAAAATGAAGTACCTTTTAGGTGTTCCTCTCACCCTTTGGCCTGATCTTCCCTGCGCAAAGACTTCTGAACCTCTCATAAGTTATAACCGTTGCTCCAAAAATGGAGAAAAACTCCTCCCAACGGTCCTCTGTTATCTGCAAGACACAGCTGATCACCCAAAATCAACACACTGCAAATTCTGAGAGCATATAATGGATCTCGGATCATGAAATCTCATCGCGCCATAACCAAAATTGCAACTTAGAAACTCGAATTCTGTTTCCTCATCATCGCTGTCAACGTTCTTCGGGCTCACTCGATTCTGATAACTTCTGCGTGCGAGGAGAAACACGTCGAAGTAATAGCTCACCAGGGCTCGGTTTTCTCTTCTCGGAAAACACAGGCGAAGCTGTTTCCAGAAAGTTTGGCTACGCGGCGGTTGATTCAGACGGAACGCAGCCTTGAATCGCTGCTCTTCTTCCTCTTTCCACGACAGCGCAACTTCTTCACCCATTAAATGAAATCTCCATGCATAAAAGGCTGCGCCCAGTTCGCATTTCAACTGAAGACGCTTCTCTGCGACATGAAATCTCACACACTCGACTGAGCCGGGATTTCTGCACTTACAGCTATCTTCTCTTCCTTTCCCGATTAGATTTGGTGGGGTTGGAAGATTTTTTTTGAGACTTTCTGGAGGCCAGATGCGTCTTCCCAACCATTTCAAGTCGTCGGAATCATACGGAGTAGCAGGCTTGGTGGACCAAGATGACACTCTTGCTTGAAAGGATGAACCCACAGGTATACGTTGTGGAGCACAATCAGCCAAGTAATCTGGAAGTACATAACTCCTTCGTGTTAAAATGAATTTGTTGGCCTCATTTGCATTATTATTGAGACCTTTATCCTTCTCAGCCATAAATACTGTGGAAGATTTTGAACAGGAACCAGAATAAGATGGCTTGGAATGGGTGTTTTGGGTGCATCTTGACATTTGAAGATTTGGATTAGAAGCCCCATTACAGTCCTCATAAATGGAAAGATTCATCTTCTGCCCTTTCTGCAAGACCACATTGAAATTTTGAAAACTCCTTTTACCTTAAAAAAAAATTTAGAAAAGTTTATGAATGCTTATAGATATCTAAAGTGGAAACTGATTTTGTTTCCAAACCATTCAAGATGTAGCAAAATTGATATTTAAATTTCACCATCATAAAGAAACTCGATCATTTGTGTTGAAGGTTTTAGAACCTAGTGTTCTATCATCGCAGATAAGATGGTAATCTGTTAGCCTCTTGAAGAGGTGAAAATCTCTCTTAAATTTTTAGGGAAATAAATCCGTTTACGTTTAAAATTATGAAATTGAGTATTGACATATTTTTTATTTGCGAGCATAGTGCAAACCTCATAAATTGAAAATTGTGCAATTCAAAATAATGATATAGAAAAAATTCATTATTATATATATTGACGTAAAATCATAATATGTACTACAAAATATATAAGTAAATGAGTTATATGAAGCATATTTCACTTAAATAAAATATCATATGTAATATGAGCTATAATCGAGCTTACTATAGAGCATTAACAAGTTGCTTGTTAAACAATAAACAAATTTGTTGGTGAACAAAAATATAAGATTTTGAATATGTTTATGTTTGGTTCATTTAACATTCAAGATATTAAAAAATGTTCAAACTTGTTTATTAACTAATTTGATCAAATTTAAATGTGCATTAATCGAGCTAAGTTCGAGTTGTTTATCAAGTGCATTGGTTTACTTACAGCTTTAATCATTCATAAACCTATTAGGTATTAAAATCTAACATCTAGCTTAAGATATTTGTAGAGTATTATCCTACTAATGATCTACTTCATGATCAAATTATAAGGAAGACGATTGGCATGCCAAGAAAAAAAAGGGGCTCTACTATCTAAGCACAAGTATTAATAATCACAAGCCTCAATTTCATTTATATGAAAATTTGGATGCTAGAAGGGCACAAATTTGGACCATCACATTCAGATGGGTTATCCATCTTTTAATGTACTACAAGCCAAATTCCAATCTTATTTAATGAAATAAAAATTGCAAAGTTGCAACATGAGGTGTGTCAATTGGGGAAACATAACAAAGTTCCCTACCTCCTTAGCTACTCAAAAACCTTAATAAAATTTTCCCTAATCCACACCCATGTTTGAGGACAATATTCATTACTAATATCAATGGGGATAGAATGTTTGTTACTTTCACAAATGATTGCTCGTGCACGACCTCAATTTTTTTCTCTTGAAAAAGTAAATTCAATAACAGTAGAATCCTTACACTCCATAAAATGATCCTCATTTAATTTGGCAATAAGATTAAACATATTAGACTTGATAATATGAAAGAACATATTACTCAAGGCTTATTTTTATTTCTCTATTAAAAAAAATATTATCTATGAATCCTCTTGTGCTAACACCACACAACAAAATGGGATCGATATAAATAATTGTCATCTCCTTCAAACTACTAAGGTCATACTCCTTGAAAGGTTAAACACTAAACAAAAGGAGCTTCAAACGTCCAAATTCGTATAATACCAATTATGATGTAATGAAGTTATGAACTCTACCGTTGAAGTTTAAACCCATATTATATCAACTTCCTGATGCATCAGGAACAAAACCCAAACATGTACCAACAACTCCAATCCAACTCTTCTCACTTTCCAATATTTCCTCTTCCCATATAATCTTTCTCACTCAGGTAAGAAAATTCAACGTACAAGTAAATATCTAAGAAAACAATTGAAAAAAAAAAGACCCAAATAAATTAGACCCTAATCCCATTAAGAATATTTTTATTGAAAAAAAAAATTGGGTGTTCAATCTTCATTATTATTCATTTTCAACACCATAACAAATTAGAACCTAATCATATTGAGGATATTTTTATTGAATAATCCCCCCCCCCCGCCCCAAAACAAAAGTACCGTGGCGGTGGTGCATTTTACATTTAAAACTTACTTGATCATCCACAATCCTCACTCATCAAACCCATAGACAACGAGTATCTACCATTGCCTCTCAATTTACCTACATAATCTGTCAAGAGCAACAAACTCCCTCTCATCAACTTATTAATCCACTCAACCCATATAAAATGAGCTTCGTCCCTCTACCATACAACAACAACAAAGCCTTAATCCCACCGGCTACATGAATCCTATTTCGTGCCTCTACCATGAGGGAGAAAAAAACAAGGTGGCAATTAACTTAGCTCTAACATACCCAACAGCTCAAACATTGTTCAATGACTAATAAAATACAAATTGGTAAGAAATCCATAGATGATAATAATGCTCCAATGTCCCATTTCCTGAAGAGAGAGAGAGAGAGAGAGAGAGATGGGTTCATGTAAATAACACAGTCCATAATTTCATAACTTGTAGAAGGCTTAGACTTGAAATTCATGTTTTTGTCACTTCTCTTGAAAAATAATTATTCCAAACAATGTTAAGAAGATCTCAAACCCCTTGAGTGGAAGAAAATTGTAGTGAGAAATTTGGGCCTTGAAAAACAATGATATGTGAGAATTTTATGAGGAGCTTCAACTAAGGAAAATTTGATTGGATGCAAAAAGAGCTTTATAGTGAAATATAAAGTAGATGGGAATGAAGATAACTTAAAGCTTTATTTGTTGTCAAAAAAGCATAACGATACATATAGTATTAACTATAAAACAAGATTATATTTCATTACGAAACTCATCATGATTAAAATTTTGCTCTATTGTGACATATTTTGATTGAGTAAATTTTTCTTAATGGGGAACTTGAGAATTAAGTATATATGGAGATCCTACCAAGTTTAGAAAAACAAAGAACCACAAATAAGGTATGCAGACTCAAAATTTGATATATGGCCTCATGTTTAGTTCATCATATTCTTTAAATATGTCGAAAAATGTCGGCATTCTCAATGCCAAACTATTCACTCACTTTATCAAGTGCTCACCTATAGAAAAAAAAAGAGATTTTGATTGACAATATCATATCAACATATAACTTGACCAGGAAGAGCTAACCATATAAAAAAGGTTTTGACAAGAGAATTTGAGATTTAAGTCTTAAAAAATCTAAAATAGTTTCTTGGTATGAAAGTGCCACAATAAAAAAGGTATTCTTATTTACCAAAAGAAGTCTATCATTGATCTACTTCAAAAAACCAAGAATGCTTGGATATAAACATGCTAAAACTCTAATGAACCTAACAGTGCCTATTGATAAAGGAAGGTATTAATGCCATGCAAGCAGGCTCATCTACCTCTCTCCCACCTATTCAGATATCGAGTTCTTTGTAATGATGTAAGCCAATACATGAATAATGTTACAAATTATCATAAGAAAATGTTCGTTTTATGAGCTTTATAATCAATTCTATTAATTTTGATGATAACAAATATATGATTGGAAGATCAAATGTTTGAATTAAGTATTTCAGGAGCATTGATTTTATGGATGTGTAAATTGAATCAAGACTTGAGCCTAGGTGAATCAAAGATGAATAACTTGGAGCTCAAGATAGAAAATACAGGATTTTTCTTCCAAGGATTATTTTTTGCTCACAATCAAATATATTCACTTAATTAATCATTAATTAAGAATAATCAATTAAATTATTTATCAATATATTTAAATATTTAATTATAATTTCATAATCTGAGTATTTTCTTAAAAATTTCCTACATAACATCAGCTTCACCAAAATAATATAATTGGATATTAATTTTAGAATATCTATTTTATTTCATTATATTTGAAATTTTTATGAGTTATTAAATAAATGATTTAATAGCATTTGAATATTATTTAAGATGTTTAAGAATTATCATAAAAGTGATAGAATTTATTTTTCTGCCCATATCTTGTGACCGTCACGAAATCCTCAACCTTTTGGATTTAGTGGCTTCTGTACATGATTGGCTTTTGATTAAAAAACTCCCCTTGGTTATAACTAGTCTCACTTTCTTCATGTAAATGTTGCTCTTGAATTCTAAAAACTCCATGTCTCAAGCATTCTTCACATCTTTTTCTTTTTTTCAAGAAAGTTCTTAAGAAGAAAGTTTATTTTCATTCCAAGTGCACCACATTGTTGTGATTTTACATTCCTTGGTTTGGAATCCTCTGCGCATTCAATCAAGAAAAAATTTCTTAAAGCCTTTGATTTTGATTAAATATTTTAATTAATCAAAATTATTTTTAAAAATCTAAATTCTGCCATAATCATCCTACAGAAAGTTGTTGACATTATTCTAGGAAAAGTCAAAATAACGCAAAGGGAATGCTTGTTATATAAAAAATCAGCCAAAAAGGAAATCAAACTTGTCATATGACTGTGTTGGAGACGCACAATATTAAAAATTCACTTTTAAATATAATACTTACGTATGAGGGAACAAAGTTATAAGAGGAAGTAAGAAATAGTACGCGGTCTCAAAAAATAGTGGTAAAGCTAAGGCAATGTTGATAGCATTTGTGAAGGAATGAGATTAAAAAGACTGTTAGAAGAAACAAATTATCAAGTAGAAAATCTCTAAAAGTTTATTATGCAATCATGCTGATATTGCAACAAATCCTATCCACTATAAATGGACTAAAAACATTGCGATAGAGTGATATTTCAACTCAAACAAAAGCTGAAAATAGAGTAATGCAACTTAATTATGTTCAGCAAACCCTCAAACTGTGAATATCCTCACCAATGTTTTACCCATAATTAGTTTCGACAAACTAATTAAGTAGGGAATGATTAACATATACAACATAGCTTGAAAGAGAGTTCTGAAATGAGATTCAATCCATGGCCAATAGATTTTCATCTACAAAAACTAAGATTTTATCTGCAATAATCCAACACTCTTTGGACAACAATTCTTCATCTACAACAATCTATGAACAGCAACATTCAATTTATGTTGTATATTTAATTCAAGTTAAGGATTCGTTTCAAAGTGGTCTATTTCCTTTCTCCAGTTATTATTTAGCTCTGGTTTCTCATATCTATTTAAACAAAACAGGGGTATAAAAGTCTAATCATAAAATCCCTCATTTTCAACTCTCTTCTCTTCTCATTCTAGTTTTGAAGACGTAATGATAACAACAGAAGTAATAATGATGCTAATAGTGGTCAAATGCAATCACACAATAGATAAATAAAAATGGTCCTATGTTGACAGAAGATCAAGCAATACAGGCAAAATAGTGAAACACAGTTTCAATATAGTGGGCCAATCTACATGAGATTAATTATTTTAATCAAGACTTTTTGACTGCAAATACTTAATTTATATGCTATATGCCAAACAAAGAGATTAACTTTAAAATGCACAAATAAATCAGGACTTTATTGTATTATTTAAACATAAAAGAGAAAAATCACATGCTAAAGTTATCAATTAAGATGGAGTGTGAGCATGAAAGAGGAACTGACAAAGCATTCATAAGTTGAGCTTCCCAATTTAATGTGAAAGGAACTTTAAAAAAAACATTTCAAAAAAATTAGAACAACAAAAAGGCTTTATCCTACAAAGTGGGGACGGTTACATGAATCTTTTTTCTCCATTGTGCCCTATTGAGTGCCATATTTTCATTCAATTCTAAAAAATTAAGATCATGTTTTATACAACATGCCCAAAACTTTTAAGATCTACATTTACATTTCTTAACATAAGTCGAATATAAAAGATCTCCTTTCATAAATGGATCATCAGATGGTCGACGTTTAATGTGACCAAACCATCTAAGGCAACTCTGTCTAACATTGTCTGCCACTGGAGCTACACTAACACTTTCACAAATATATTTGATTCTCGTTTTGTTTTTAAATGTAAAGCCTTAGTTTTATGTTTCTCTTTTATAGGCCAACATTTTGCGTCATAAAGCATTGTAGGTCTCGCCACCATCCTGTAAAATTTTCCTTTAAGTCCAAGCAATATTTTTCTATAATAGGCCTAAAGCATTCCTCCACTTCAAACATGCAACTTGAATTCTACTAATAACATACTCATATATGTCAACATCACTTTGAACAATAGAACCAAGAAATCTAAAATATTCACTCCTTTCAATGATTTGATCACCCATTGTTACAACTCCGCTAATAGATCTACTACTGCTAAAATTACATTCCATGTATTTAATTTTAGATCTACTCGAACAAAGACATTTAGACTCTAAAGTAGAACTCCGTAATTAAAGTTATTCATGAACTATTTATTTGGTCTTATCCACAAGAAGGATATCATCAGTTGAAAGCATACACCAAGGTACAACCTCTTGCAAATGTCCAATGAGAGCATCCATAACTAAAAGAAAAAAAGTTATGGGCTTAAAGTCAATCCCTGATGTACAGAAATAGAAAAATACTTGGTCAATCCCCCTCTTGTTCGAACACAAGTAATAGCTCTAGTATACATATCTTTAATGACTTGAATATAAGTCATATCAACACCTTCTTTAGAACTCTCCAAAAAAACTTCTCTTGGAACTTTATTCTAAGTTTTGTCTAAATCAACAAAAATCATATGTAGATCCTCCTTAATCTCTTTGTACTTCTTCATCAAACCTCTCAATAAACGTATAGCTTCCATCGTATACTTGTCCGACATGAATCCAAACTGATTATGAGAAATCTTTGTATCAATCTTAACTTATGTTCAATTACTCTCTCCCATAATTTTAATATATGACACTAACTTAATTCCTCTATAATTTACACACTCTTGTGCATCCTCTTTATTCTTAAAAATGGGGACCAAAATACTCTTCCTCCACTCCTCAAACATCTTTTTAGTTTTTAAAATAATATCAAGAAGTTTAGTAAAGCAAGAAATTCTCAAAGAAATTAGTAGTTTTAAAATAATTAGAGAATGCTTGTTTTGGTGATATCACAATCACCATGATCTCAAAGCCAATTGTAATGCATTCATAAAAATTATCATTGTATATCCCAAGCTTGAATATTAAATTTGAGGTCGAGGGCTGATGATAGGTTTACAGTAAATCATTAAGCTAGTGCTTAAATTTACATAATGGATCAATAGCTAATAGTAGGCTAATAGCTAATAGAACGGGATTCCCAAAAGTGATGCCCACGGACCTTCACTAATTGTGATGAAAAAGTAACCTAGAGTTGAAACACAAATCAACCAAATAATGGTGAACAGTATGAAATAACTTGGAAGTTAACATCTAATAAGAATTGATTTGCCGAAACTCAACTGAGAAAATACACAAACAAGGGTTGACGGCGCCTAAAATATAATGCATATCAACAATCATAAACTCAATTAATGGCAAATAGGTCAATAGATAACCTATCCCAAAACAACAAAAGATTAAAAAAAACCTGCATCCTTAAAAGAGATCAAATTTGGTTATTCTTCGAGTTAAGTGGAATTTCAGAAGAGAAAAAAAAAAAGTCTAACACCATGATAAGAAGTAGAAATATCGCATGCTTACAAAAAAAAAATGAAAATGGAAAAAAAGTTAAGGCATAGGATAAGATTAAGAGCTTTAAGATGTAGGGAGATAAAAGGAATAAAGTAAAAATACAAATAGATGAAAAATAAGATCAAGTGTAGACTGGTTTACTTTTAAACAAATTATTGGAAAGGAGTATATGATTATATTCAATCCATACTCTCCACTATGTATCACAAAAAAATGAGAAAAAAAAAACAAATAATCTATGCAAGGGGAGAAATATATTTGATTTCATGATATCATATGATTGAGTAATAGTCAACAGATATTTCAAGAAATAAGGGGGAAAAAAATTATAGTGGAAATTAGACTAACTAAACTACAGATAAATTATTTTTAATGAAAAGATAAAAACTTTTTGCAGAGATTACAAGGTAATTTCAGGGAAAAAAAAAATCTGAAATAGCATTGAATGGCAATCAAAAACTAGAGAGAAAAAATTAACTATAATAATAGAACTAAAAAGGAATTACCAATATTCGTAAATAAATTTTTAAAAAGGGCAGACTGGAACTTAAGTTTATGATAGCAGGATCACCAGTGTCGTTGCATTGCATTTGTTCCCAAACCAAAACTAAATTGGCTTGGTCAAGAAAATTGCTTTCTGGTATAGCCAAGCAGGAAGTTGCCTGACAACATGGGATTTAATTTGGGAGCATCACAACCATAAGTGCCGCAACCCCAATTAAACCCTTAAAAATAAGCCCAAACTTTATTTAGAAGTATATTGCTAGTTGAATTAAGTAAATTCTCATAGAGATTTCATACCACAGAAATGAATTACATGTGACCTAAGTGATGTTGTGAAATAAAAAGGTTCAAAAAGTTACAAATAAAATAAATGTGCTTTCCAAGAATGTCTGAAAAAGTTACCAAGCCAGAAAATAAATATGGGAAATTTAAGAAAATTGCGAAGAGGTTAGCAATCAAAGTAATAGCTATGGTATTTGATAATTTGATGATTTGTACAAAATGTTGGGTAGAAAGGAGAAGAAAAAGAGAGCAATGAACAGCTAAAACCAAAAAAGGATTTCAAAAGATGATAATCAGACAAGTTACATTAAAACTAAATGTAATATGATTTCACTTGAAAAAATAAGACCCAGATCCTTAGCTTGGTATGGAAGTTTTCCCTTGGTTTTCCTTTCAATAGGCAGTATTGTCTTGAATGAGATATGCGCTTTAAAAATCCCCAGTAAACATGTGCACCCTCATTACATCAATACACACACGTATATGAAATAGCTTCAAATAACTTGTCAAACTTTGTAAGGGTATGGCGATTTTGTTATATTAAAAACAACAAAAGCAAATTTGTACCAAATAAATCCAAAATATTTAAAAAAAAAATACATATATTTTGTTAATTTGAAATTGAGAACTCTAATAAAAACATTTTATAAAAAAGCAGAAATAAAAATTTATCAAATATACAGTAAAAAATACAAAATCAGAATAAATTCTATGAACATCCATAAAAAACTTACGGTTCAAAAGATATGCATACCAAAAAAGTAAAGATTTATAAGAGCTATTTGAGAAGTTTGGTCAATATGTCTTGTTAATGATATTATAACAACCAATAAAATTTCAAATAATAAAAGAATAAATGAATATTCAAAATTATAGCAGTTATAGGAAAATTAAATTTAAGAGTCCGATGATAGATTTACAAAGAGATATGAAGTAAAGTTTGAAGAACATCACAATAACACAGGGTAATCCGTTTGAAATATCATAAATAGGTCAACCATGGAGATGCCTCTCTGCCAAAGAGCCAATAAAAAATTCACAAAAAAAAAAAAAAAAAAAAAAGATATTTACATGATTTATTTGTCAAATATGATCAAGCATCACTGTAGTTGATGTCCCAATAGTATGCTAAGTTACTAAATACGGTGAAACAATACTAAGTATTACAAATAATCTGAGAAAAATAAAATTATTTTCAACCATATAGATTATGTCAAGGACCAACACGACAATGTCTTTCGTTTTTAGGGAAGGTCCTTCAAAAAAAATATTCAAAATTAAGTATTATGGAGAATGATAACTGTAAATGTCATTGCCCTGATAAATCCTAGTATGGAAAACAAGAGGGTTAACATTAATAGAACAAAAGTTAGCACATGATAATTTTTTATTGGATGCAAAATTATTAATAAATAGTCCAGGAAAATAGTCAAGGATGTTCTGCATCAAGAAAATATCTAGTTGAAAAACTTCAAAAGTAAACTGTAAGAAGAAAATATCATAGATTAAAAAAATTAGAAGACGCGAATAAGATAAGGCTTGTGTTACGCCGTAGCCTAAGGGTAATTTAGTTTTATTATTATTGTTGTTGTAGGGTATAAATAGGGCTAATATGTTTAAGGTTAGGGTTATGCATGAGATTGTTGTCTTGAGTCTTAGAGTTTGCGAGAGATGTCCTACCTCTCGAACTGTAGGATTTGGCAGAGATCGCCTGCCTCTCGAATTGTAGGTGCTTATCTTATGTATTCGTGTTGACTTGTTTGATGTTCTTGCACTAAAATATTCATTTATCATAATTTATGTGCAAAAAACTTTTCGGATTGTATCAAGTTGGCATTAGAGCTTTTAATTTATGGAAGATCAAAAACGGATCGTAGTTTACAAGCACATCAAACCCTCGCGATCGAGATCGCAACGCATAGGAATTCCTTGGAAGACAATGGAGGCAAGCAAAGGATTGCGGTGCGTATAAGAATTCAAGATAGCGGCTTTCTGGAGTTCCGCACGACGTCCAAAGATCTGTGTTGAACTCACATACAAGGATTCCAGGATCTTGGCGTTTATAATCCCACATGGCATGCAGGAGTGCAGTTATACGTCGCTACCACTGGTGACCAAACCTCACAATTAGAACCGGATCGCGACGTACAAGAATTCCTTGTGAGATCAATGAAAGCTTTCGTGATCAACATAGTTTTGGGAATAATGACGGCCAAGAAAGTGAATGATTTGGAGAACAAATTGGAAGAAGATGTGAGCCAAATTAAATATGAGATGGAGGAAAGATTCTCAATCATAGAATGAAGGTTTGTCTTCGATTTGAGGGCCGATTTGAGGGCCGATTGGAGAGCTTGTAGGAGATGACGATAAAGCTATTGAGATGCAATCCAAGGCCCTGCCGATAGTTCAATTTGCATAACATAACCAAGAGATGACCCGAGGATCCTTAGATAAATCAAAAGAAAAAGAGATTGAATGAAAGGAACATGAGGAGAAAAATGTCCACCAACAAAAACCCCCTCATAGGGCTATGATGGTGGGTGGATTTGAGATTTCTGATGGGGGAGGTTGGGCTGAAACATGGAGCAGGAATCATGCAGAGGGTATGGAGGAGCACAAAGAAGAAAGGAGAGAAACCAGAATGAGGTTTGGTTATGATCGAAGGAGGGAGTTTTATCCTCACTATATGGGGGGAAACACCAGCAGGAGAAGTTGGGGTGGAGATGTTAAGATGCACGTGAGTGGGTGTACCAGGTCGATATTTTAGGGTGAAAGGTCTAAATAGGGAGGAGAAGCTCATGATAACAGGATTATGCTTGGAGGGGAAAGCCTTAACTTAGTTTCAATGGAGGGAGGCTAGATAATAGAGCTGCTTGCGGAAAGAATTTAAGGATTGATTTTTGGAATATTTTCGAGCATTTGAGAAGAAGATTTACATGAACAATTTTTTACAATGATTCAAAAAGGGTTCTTAATGGAGTATAAGAAGAAATTTGAAATGTTACCCGACTGTTTAAGAGGGATATCAAAAGAAATGTTGGAAGACAATTTTATTGAAGCCAGAGATTCGAGCATCAATTCATATGCTGAGACCACGAGGATTGAGAGAAACTATGGAATTAACATAGTTGGTTGAAAAAAAAAAGCAATGGAACAGGTGAATAGGAACAACACATGTGGAGTGGAATACCAAATTGCTACAACCATAATAATGCCAAAAAATTGAATAGTGAAAGTCTAGAGGGAGGCTCCACGAGACAGGAATAATGAGCCATGACCGGGAGCGACACTTAAGCGTCTTAGATAGATTTAAGAGAAGCGAACCGAAGAGTTATGTTTTCAGTGTGATGAGAAGTTTGGCCCATGACACCGTTACAAGGATCAAGCATTACAGATTCTTACACTGTGACAAGAAGACAAGGGATAAAGAAAAAGAGAAAGTTGTGATAGAGGAGCACCTTCATTTTTTCCCACCCTGAGGACAGTGTGTTTTTTTTAAAGGGGACTATTGTTACGTCGTAACATAAGAGCAATTTAGTCTTTTATTAGCTAAGAGCAATTTAGTCTTTTATTAACTAAGAGCAATTTAGTCTTTTATTATTATTGTTTTGGGTATAAATATGACTAATATCATTAGGGTTGGAGTTATGCATGAGCTTGTTATCTTGAGTCTTATGGTTAGGGTTTGAGAGAGATCTTTTACCTCTCGAATGGTAGGTGTTTATCGTATGTATTTATGTTGAGTTATTTAATATTCCTGCAATAAAATATTCGCTTGCCCTAATTTCTGTGGAAAAACCTTCTTGGGTCATATCAGTCTGTAACACACATCCCAAGTAATCAATGACCAAAAAAATACTAATAGAATCCTAAAAAGTTAAGCATGAATGAGAATGTTAGGATAAAATTTCCTAAAACTAAAAAAGAAAGCAAAATATAGAAAAGAAGAAATGACAAGAAAGCTTGACATGTACATTCCCCTAGTGGGTATTTATACACAAAACTACTTAAAAGAATATAATTACAAAATACAAATTATGAAAATTTTAAAAATTAAAATTATTGTCCAAAGTCTCTTATCTGAGCTGATGAGAGAATGCAACAATTTGTAAAAGCCCCTTTTTCCATGTCAAGCACATGAATATTTGACCCAAGTTTTCTCTTATTCAACAAGTGAATTTGCGACGCCTTTTATTTCTTATTTAGCAATTCTAAGACTGTCAATTTTGCTAGCCCTTAGATATTTTTCAACGCTCCCCTCAAACTTCATTGAAATATTCAATGGCGATGCCAATTGAAGAATAAGCAATGAAGCTCAATGCAAAATGTCGACGATGAGCTTATATCTCACATGTCCTCAAGAGATTGTGATGTAGTAATCAGACCATCCCATTATCATCGATATCTTAGAAGTACCAGGTGAAGTAAGTTGAAGTCAAGCAAGCAATTTTTACTTGGAGATATAGTTGGTGTACATGATCATTTATAGTTATTGTCTTAAAAAGACATTCTTGGGACACCCCACTATATTGTTAGGATCTTTGATTGCCCCCTAATCCTTGGATGGAGAATTCAGATGAACTTTAATGTTGATATTTATTGTAAAGGACGAGAGAAAAAAAAATTAAAAAACAAGATAATTAACCTTTATAGATCTCAACAAGAATGGGAGATCCCATAGAGGTGCACATTGAATGGTATGAGTTATATTTAAATGAAAGATAGTGGGCCTCCTTTCCCATGAGCAATGTTAAACCAATAAAATTATATTGAAAGATATGTGTTGATAATATTATATATTGCACACTATTAACTGAGGCAAAAGGCCAGAAAATCAATTTGAATTTTTCTCCTTAAAGATAGTCTAGTTCTTAGGAGAGTTAGTGAGGTTCAATGTAAAAGTTGAAATCAATTTAGATTAGTTTCTCTTCGAGATTAAATAGGAGGGTCCCAACTCTCCTTTGTGAGGAGCTTAGCATTTACAAGAAGGTTGTTTTAGTGTTTTGGTGAAGTTTATCGGAAAATTGACGGTCATGTAATCTCTAAATTTGTGTGGGATCAAATGTCTCCATAATTGAGAAGCATTTTGGTCATTTGGTCGATCACAAGGTGAAAATTCAAGTCACGCCATCTTTGAAATTTACATTGGACCATCAAATCCTTATTAACAATGGAGGGACCAATGGAGGTCCTAAGCCCCAAGCATAGTGCTATAAAATGTCTAAATCAAATGATTCGGCACATTTAGGAGTTCTGAAATTGTTGTTCGTGAGACTCTGAATTAGATGAAAATTTTCAAGTTGAACCCCAATGATAAGTTTTAATTAGACATGCTTCATGAAGGTTGATGCAAAACTCGACAGGACAAGCATTGCAAGAATTTGAAGGATCAACATCCCATGCAAAATCCATTGGGTGAAATGTTAAGTAAGGTGGAACCCGGTCCACTCCCTTGAATTGGCGATCTCGACATTTATGGAAATTATTTAAGTTTATTTCCCTATGTAATTTGCTCTCTGTTATAGCATGATGCCTCCTATTTTCATTTAAAGCAGTTGTCTTTCTTGACAGGAAGAATTAAGGAAAGCTTAATTAAAATTGTTTAATTAAATTTTGCCCAGATTAATCTCCCGCCTGTTATAATTCGCAAATTTTGAGCTTCCTTACATGGGCCAAAATTGGGCCCATATAATGGCTATAATTGATATGCATGGAAAAAGCTATCCCTTTGGTTTCTCTTCTTCTCGGTTTGAATCTCTCAATTACAGAGAGTGAGAAAGAGAGAGAGGAAGAGAGGAGAGAGAGAGAGGAAGTTGTCTTGTAAATGTCGAAGCTATCGACTCTGTGTAATCCTCAAGATAATAAAATTCTCTGTAACTCCGTGGACCTAAGCAACTTGCCGAACCACGTAAATCTCTGTGTTCGTGTTTTTCTCTATTTTACAAATTTTTCGTTCCAATTTTTCATTTTATTGACGTTGTCTTTCACAACAACTAATATTAGAGTCGTGGTTACAGATCTAAGGAAGAACGATGGTCGGAGATCATGACATCAGGGATCGAGAAATTCGATGACATAAATTTTGATTATTGGAGGATGCAGATAGAGAACTATCTCTATGTGAAGAAACTTTATCTTCCGTTACTGGGAAAGCGACCGAAAAAGATGAATGAGACGGATTGGAATCAGTTGGATCGACAGGTTCTGGGGGTTATTCGATTAATCATGTCGAGAACTATTGCTCACAACGTCATCAAGAAAATGACTACTACAAATCTCATGACAGATTTATTAGGTATATATAAAAAGTCATCGGTGAATAAAAAGATGCACTTGATAAAAAAGTTATTCAACTTAAAGATAGAGGAAGGTGTGTTTATCGCTCAACATCTGAATGATTTCAATATCATCACAAATCATTGTCGTTTATTGAAATTAATTTTGACAATGAGATACTTGCGCTGATATTGTTGGTTTCATTATCAAATAGCTGAGAAGCCACGATAATAACAGCTAGCAATTCTGCAGGTAAATCTAAGATGGAAAATGATAATATTCGTCATTTAATTTTGACTAAGATGCGCTGAAAAGATTCTGGCGAGACCTCGGATTAGAGTTCAACATTAAATGTTGATTCCAGAGGTAGATCACAGAACATGAACTTAAACAGAGAAAGATTAAAATCAAAGCACAGAAGCAAGAGCAAGTCAAAACCTAGTCAGCAAGCAACCTACTGAAATCGCAGTAAAGCTGGTCACATAAAAAAGAACTACAAAAATCCGAAGAAGACAGAGGATGATAGCGCTAATGTTGTAACAAAGAAGTATAAAATGCACTATTGCTGGCAATTCAAAGTTCTGTTAATTCAAGGGTTTCTTTCCATACATCTTCTCACCGAAAGGTAATGCAGAACTATGTTATAGGTGACTTTGGGAAGATGTATCTGGCTGATGAAAAAACTCTGGACGTGGTAGGGATGGGAGACGTTGATATTGCAATCCCTAACAAAAGCAAATGAATTTTGCAAAAGATCAGACACATTTCTGAATTGAAGAAAAATCTCATTTATGTTAGGCAGCTCGAAGAGGGTGGTCATTCAGTAGTATTCTCAAATAGCTTCTGGAAGGTTTCAAATGGGGCATTGGTACTAGCTCAAGGTAAGAAAACTGAAATACTATATATAATTATAAGTTTTCTCAGGCTATGTCATATGAGTCAGATGGGCATGAAAGAACTTCAGTTCAGAGGCAAGCTACCAGAGCTGAAGTTAGTTGATTTCAGCATGTGTGAGAGTTGTATTATGGGGAAGCAGATGAATGTCAGTTTCTTGGAAAGTGGCGGAGCGCCAAAGGCAGAAAAACTGGATCTTGTACACAGATGTGTGAGGACATTCTCCAGTGACATCTCTTGGAGACTATTGTTACTATGCCCCAATCATTGATGACCACAATAGAAATTTAAGGTTTGTTGATCTATTAGAGGTCACAGTGCAAGACAGTAATGTTAGTGATGAGAAAAGTGGATCTGGGACACCCATTCATATTATTCCGCAGTCAGTTGCAGATTTTCCACCCCTACAACTACAATTTGCAGGTCAGTCAAAAATAGACATTCTCCTCAGCGTTACTCACCGACCTTGAACTACATTATATTGACATATGGGGGAGAATTGCAAAGTTATGAAGAAATCTTAAAAGATGAAAATTCGAGCAAGTAGAAGCTTGTCAGAACAGATAAGAAATTGAAGTTGTGCCGACTTCAACTGATCTTTTAGCTTAAAGACAGATGCTTAAAGTTACAGAGGTGGAGAATATCACGTCTGAAGAAGAAGGCGATGTAGCTAGTGTCCTAGTCTCCAAGTGAGAGAATTGTTAAGTAAGGTGGAGCCCAGTCCACTTCCTTGAATTGATGATCTCGGCACTTATGGAAATTATTTAAGTTTATTTCCCTATGTAATTTGTTCCCTGTTGTAGCTTATCGCCTCTCGTTTTCATTTAAGGCAGTTGTCTTTCTTGACATAAAGAATTAAGGAAAACTTAGTTAATATTGCTTAATTAAGCTTTGCCTAGATTAATCTCTTGCCTGGAATTTACAAATCTTGAGTTTCCTTATATGTAGGGCTGTCAAAAAAGCTCGTTGTTCGCGAACAATTCGTGTTCGGTTCGTCAATGAGTTCGTGTTCGATTCGTTCGATAAGTAAACGAGACAAACACGAACAAATTTTTTTCGTTCGGTTAGTTAAACGAACCAAACAAGAACAGTGATGCGTTCGTTCGTGTTCGAATCGTTATTGTTTGAAATATAAAATAATATAAAATAATTATATATAAAAAATTTATTATATTTTAAAACATTAAATTTTATAAATTATAATATATAATAAAATAATAATAATAATATATTAATATACTATAGTAGTAATATACTAATATAGATATTGTATATTTATATAATATAATTTATATAATTAATATATAATATTATTTTTATATATTAATATTAGGGATGTCAAATTGGCTCGTCGTTCGCGAACAGCTCGTGTTCGGTTCGTGTTCGGCTCGTTCGTTAGGAAACGAACACGAGTTTATTTCAAACAAACAAAATTTTAAACGAACCGAACACGAACACAAGCTTTGTTCGTTCGTGTTTGGTTCGTTTACACCCCTACTTATATGGGCCAAAATTGGGCCCATATAATGGCTAGAATTATGGTTGTCAAAAAAGCTCATTGTTCGTGAACGGCTCGTGTTCGGCTCATTAGCTAGCTCGAGTCGAACACGAACAAGTTTTTAAAGCTCAAATTATAAACGAGTTGAACACGAACAACTCTTTGTTCGCTCGTGTTCGGCTCGTTTTAACTCGAAATAAAAAAAATTATATAATTATTTATATAAAAATATATTACACATATTATTTATATAATAATATATTATATATATTTATATCTAAGTTTAAATCGTAACTGCTCTTATGATAATGTGGTTATGTGTCATGTTTTGCATATATTTGGTTCAGGTTCGAAACCAGTACTCTACATCTATTTTTTCAGTTTAATTTTAACGAGTCATTATCGAGTCGAACATGAACACAAATATTTAAATCAAGTTGAACACGAACACATTGTTCACGAGTCGTTTTCGAACACGAGCCGATTACGAACGAGCCGAACACGAGCCAAGCCTGAGCTCGCTCAAGCTCAGCTCGTTTACAACCCTAGCTAGAATTGATATGCATGGAATAAGCTATCTCTTTGGTTTCTCTTCTTCTTCTCAGTTTGAATCTCTCGGTTACAAACAGTGGGAAAGAGAGAGAGGAAGAAAGGAGAAAGAGAGGGAGAGAAAGAAAGAGTTCTCTTGTAAACGTTGAAGCTATCAAAGCTGTGTAATCATCAAGATAATAACATTCTCTGCAATATCGTGGATGTAGGCAATTTGTCAAACCACGTAAATCTGTGTGTTCCTGTTTTTCTCTATTTTGTGAATTTCTCATTCCAATTTTTGCTTTATTGTCATCGTCTTTCACAACATGAAGATCATCAACGCAAAAACTACGTCTTCCATGAAAAAAAAACAGTAGAAAACTATCAAGCTTAGTTTTTAAGGCTATACCAAACTTAACAGCCATTGCGCCAAACAATTATCCATTCTACTCAACAACAAAGCGCAATATCATGCTAAAATACAAAATAGCACAACAAACAATAATCTTGCCAAATTGAGGCCTTAGAAGTGTTCATCTATTTTCAAAGATTAAAAACTGATCCGATGAAATATAACTACAAATGAATACCTGAGAGGCAGATGCATCAATGTCCTTGCCTTGGAACTTTTGAAGAAATAACGCCTTCCGTGCTTGAAATGCAAGAGAATATTGCAGACCGACCAAATTTTTTATATCTTTCAGGCCATCTGATGGCCGAATCTTTACTGTAGAAGGATCAATAGGACATTTTGCTACAGTTTTCACCCAATTCAACATGCTCGCCATTGGCTCCCTTTTCCTCTTAAGAGATGAGAAACTCCCGTTCGCCAACTTCGAACCCAAACCACTAGAATCATTTCGACCAACACATTTGGCATTTTCAAGCAGCAACATTGGCTCCTTCTGTCTTGCTCGAGTCAAGAACTGATCCCTCTTTGAATGCGGCGACAGTGCGAAATCCACACCATCCTTCTTCTTCTGTTTCAGAATCTCCTTGAAAAGACTTCTAACTTCAGACTCAGAATCACTCATCAACACTCCCAGATTCTCTTCAGAAGCCGAATAGCCTCCCAACCTGCTGGCTGCAACCCTCTGCAAACAACGCTCCAACAAGTTCAGGTACTTGGCATAGATCAGTTTCAAGGGACACCCAATTGCCGATTCCAATCCGAGTTCTTCCGCCACCACAGCCCAAGCCTTGTTAGCCGTCACGGACTTGTATCCGCCTCTCTTAGAAACCAGAAGGTACAGCTTGTGCAAATCTATCGGCCTCCCATCGCCAAGCATGGCCGGGAATGGCCGGATGTCACTCTTGCAGTGAAGCTCCTTTAAGAAAACCGAGAGAATCTGCTCGAACCGAGAGACGTCGGTGATGGGATCGAGAGCAGAGCAGAAGCCGACGTGTTGAAGCTGACGGAGGATGTAGCAGACATCAACAGAAGAAGACTCGTCCTCCGGAACCAAACATCCTTCCATTGAAGAGGGCACGGATTAATGGCCGCGATAGCCGCCGTCGCACGGCGGAGAAGAGAGGGCCAACGGCCCCCCGGCGAAGTTGAATGAAAAACGGCACTATTTATGGCGATTTGATTTTCAGATTGCAAGAACTTCTAGAGACGTTGGATGTAAAATCAAAGAGATGGGGGGTGTTCAGCCATTTTTTTTCCCAACATTGCTATAGTTTTGGTGGGGAGGAAGGAACATTAATTTAGGTCACAAGAAACCCTATTCTTCCTAGGTTATTCTCAAATTTATATATGGAAAGGAATATGGTTTGGATTTTTTTAGACCTCGAAAGCAATATACGTGAGTCGAATTTGCGGCTTCGCGGTGGAAAATTACACCCTCAATCACTGTATCACGAAATAAGCGCACAATTCTTTAGAATTTGTTTGATATAATTTGTGAGGTTGAACTAAAAATAATTGTATTTAGTTTGAAATTTATAGAATACAGACTCCATATGCGGTGCTAATCTCAAATCAAACCCAACTGTTTTCAAACATATCACCTTATACATTGTACATTGTCCGTTCGTTTGGATTGGTTAGTTTTGTTAAATGGAGCTAAACAAAAATCTGAAATCCAAAAACCTAGATCCGACAAATTCTTACTATAATTGATCCAAATCAAACTGAAATGTAACTTAATTTAATCCATTCAATTATGAACAAATCAAAATTTATGATAGCACGAAATTATTAAAATTTAAAGCTCTTCTTTAAAATAATACTTTTTTTCGATAATGATGGTTACACCAACTTTATTCAAATAGAAAAAATATATATATATACTACAAAAATACTCACACAACACCACAAACTTCCAAAAATGATTTAATTGCTCAATCTATTCTTAATTTGACTCAAAATGGGTTAATATTGGTGTCATTAGGTTCATCTCATCGAGCCCGTCAGTTTGACTATAAAAATACCAAAATCAGAGTTCTGGATAATTTTAATTGAAGTGAAAGTTCATTGCTGAAAAAATTATCTTGAAATTCATGTCACGCCTTGAGATTCATGTCAGATGATAAAAATTTGTTGATTGTGTATCGATAGTATAAGAAGTAGATTATTAACAATTCAATAAATTTGGCATTTAATGGCAAGTTAATTAATTTTATACTTATTTTATATTATTATATTTATTTGTATATATTTTGTACACTCAATAATTTAGTATTTTAATAAATACATATGCATAAAGAAAATAATGAGTCAATAGTCTTATGATATATTAACTTTTATTTTTAATTTTATTTTTAATTTTTAAATTTAATTTCTATTAACATTTGATGAACAACATTGAATAACTACAAGATAGATGACTAAAAATCTATTTCTTTATAAATCAATATTTAATAATCAAATTATTGGACAAATGCCAATATGGATGGGTTAAAATCTAATTTTTCTTTCTATAAAACAATGAAGTTATAGTTGAGTGAATTATTGTTATTTCTTATTACAAAGTGTTATATATGTAGGATAGTGATGAAGGCTATCTTTACAAAACATCAATTCAATGGATCTCTTAGCATGAGAGGATGAGAAAATAATTATTATGCTTAGAGGGGTTTTGTTAGGGGATTGATAACTTTTCTGATTAATATTCTATGATTTGATCCTCCTAGAAATGTCCTTTATCATAATTGTTTACCTCTTTTTTGGTTGAGGTTTAGTTAGGATCTAGCCATAGACATAGAACTTTCCTATTGACTATTTCTAGAGGACTAGAAAAGGAACACTCACCATTAGAAGTTTCAAATTCTTCTTTACTAAACTTGAAGTTCCACATGTTGTTCCTAATTTCTAGCACTTAGTAGGTGGGGTCAATATAGAAAAGCTCAAGGGGAGTCCCCCATAGGATGGTCCGACCTTAGAACTAACCCTGGGTGATCTGTTTTTGGTGGGGCTAACTTGCACACACTACACTCTCTCAAATACCCTAAACCTTAAGATCCCTTAGGTTGGTCCCTTGACTCCTTTTGGAGAGCTTATGTGGAGACTTTGGCTAAAAGGATTAGAACCAGCACATTGAGCATCCAAAATGAGTCATAATTTGGTTCCTATTAGCTTAGTATGACTTCATGGCTTGTTGACCCATTTTGGCCTAAAATTACCAAATTACCAAAGTATCCCTACAACCCCAATCTTTGCCAAAAAATCCCAAAATTACCCAAAATACCCAAACTTGCCCAAAAATCATCTCAAACCCCTTACCACTACATAAATTGACCAAAATTCACAAAAAATTACCAAATTTCCAAAATACTCCAAAAATTACTCAAAATTACCAAAATGCCCCTCATGACCTAAAAATTCAAAAAATTCCAAAATCATCCCAAATATTCCCAATTTCAATTCTTTATCATTAATTTGACCAAATTAGTCCAATTTGACCAAAAGCCCCAAGTTACCCTTAAAGGCCCAAATGCCCCCAAATTAGCTTCAATCTTAGCTCAATTGACCACAATCTTGTCTAATTTCAATTCCAAATCAAAATTCAACATCCTAAATCCTAATCTAAACAAAATTCAAGCTCATTTTGACCCAATTACAAGCTCAATTTTACTCAAATAAAAAGCCTCAATTTTGACCATATGCCTAAATCCACTAAATTACCTTCCCAATTCAATTCAAAATCACTTGAAATTCTTCCAAAGCCTTCATGACATATTCCTACACCATACTCAACATTCAATTAGCCCAAAATTTTAGCCCAAGTTCAATTTCAATTTTAAAAAGCCCAAATCCTTAAGGCATTCTAAAAGGCCCAAATCCAAAAGCCCATATGAAAAATTTTATCCCCATCATTCATTTAATCAAAATCATCCCCTAAGTCTCAAATTCATGATCAAATTGTTCTATATCAAGCATCATGTCAAATTCCACCAAAATATTTCATAAATTAAAAAATCACTCCTCATGAAAGTTGACCAAGCCAAGGACAAGCCATGAAGCCACTCTCAAGTCATGGGTGAGCCATGAGAGCTATGTGCCATGAGAGCCATGCCACATCATCAAGCTATTAATGGCAAGAGGCCAAACCACTTTCATATATCCTTAATATTCTTTTAACCCCTCCCATGAATCACTCTAACGCATGGTTAGCTAAATCTCCTTGGATAGAGACCTCACCAAGATGATTAAGTTGAATCATCTGATTTCTCTTTCAAGCCAGCCTTGGTGGGTGAACCCAACCCAAATCCGTGATTTAACCCAAAATGACCCTTTCCACATCCTATTTTAAGAAACCATGATTTGACCCAAATTGACTCAAAATATCCATTTCCACATACTATTTCAATCTTATACCCTTACACAAGGCCAACCCCAATTGACTTCACCAAACCCAAGCCCTGACCTCCTTGAGTCAGATGGTGACCTCAGCCTGGCCGCCTAGGCTACCGAAAAAGCCATGTCCAAAAGCTTCACCTAGACCAAAACTCAAAATTAAACCCATCCAATTTGTCTCATCCAAATTGTACTATTGCACATTTTTGGCATCCACATAAGCAACCCAAAGCACCCACCAATTACCCTTGATGGCCTCTCCTTCCTGATGCATGGAAACTTGGGATTAATTTAAAAATAAATATGCAATGTAACCCAAACAATAGTGTAAGTTTAATGAAAATAATTTATCTTTAAACCTCTTTTAAACTCTCAATTCCCTTCTACATATAACGCATGTATATCTATCGTTCAAGTAATACTGGGCATTAATGGATTCCTAGATATTGATCCCACAGGGAGGCCGAAAATATATATAAGCTAGCTATTAATATTATATTCTTAAATTAAAATAAAAATAAAAACAAAATAAAGTATGAAGTTTGAAGTTAAACTACTCAAGTGAAATACTACCAAATATGCAGGTGTACGACTACAACAGTTAACTTAAACTAGATGCTAAACTTTCAAAAGTAAAATTGTTGAAATAAAACAAAGGTTTTTGTTGAGGAAAAGTTCAAGTATGAGAAAACACCCTTACCCTTTAAAATGAAAATATGGCTTGTGAAGTAATTGAAATCATTTGAAAAATATATTTAAAAACAGTTTTGTGCCCAATAGGAGCAATCCTACTCTCTACCCTCTTCCGAGCGCTATATTGAACATTGACTAATCCAGATTTTGGTCCCTAGTTCCGTAGTTAGGCTGGGAGGATTCAATGCCTCTAGACACATTATCACATTAGTTTCCAATTAACTAAAAGAATTGGGGATTTTTAGTCTGTCACCCTAGAAATCTCATATTCTACATCCAACAAAGTATATTTACCTATTTATTCGCACCCAATCCCATGGATGACATACTCTCCCATGAAATCAAATGTGATTCTCCCTTTATTGTAGAAATCATATCCACTTTTTAGAACATATGTTTCTCAAACATTTTAACAATTTAATTGGTCAGATCAAAAA